>NW_027139130.1:0-20295 GCF_035084215.1 Heptranchias perlo | reverse complement strand
TAAAGCATGGCTGGAAATGTGGGTCTGACAGACATGGAACTCATCTTCCCAAACCCCCCCCCCACCCACGAGGTTTGGGACAGCAATAAGGGCACAAAAGATTACATATTTTTAAAAAAAGTTGTAGTTCCCATAGACACGGTCTCTGGACATGGATGCGGGGACGGCCCCTTTAAGAGATGCCTGGTGCTGCGGGGACGGCCCCTTTAAGAGATGCCTGGTGCTGCGGGGAACGCGACAGCAGGGAGCTGCTGGATATCGACCTCGTTTTTTTTAAAAGAAACCCTTTCCCCGGGGATCTGGAGGAGTTGGGGACACGGGTGAGAATCCGATAACTTTATCTAGTCTTTAGATTTTGAGCGTTCACCGGGTGATTTTTATCTTTGAAATCGGGTTTTTTTCTCAGCGACTGAAAAGCGAGCGCCGCGTGAGGCATTCTGGGATATGGAGTTCTCTCGGGTCAAACACGAGGGCAAGACCCGTAAATAAAAGGGTTTACTTGGTCTCTCTGGGGCTGGGGGACCTTTCTTTCCCCCTCCTCTCCCCCCGGGGGGCGGGTGGCAGCGGTTACGGGAGTTTTTATGGGGAATCGGACCTTGGAAATCAAAATTTTGTTCCACGCGGCCGCTGAAAAGCGAGCGCCGCGTGAGGCATTCTGGGATATGGAGTTCTCTCGGGTCAAACACGAGGGCAACGCTCTTAAATAAAAGGGTTTACTCTGGTTTTTTGGGGCTGGGGGACCTTTCTTTCCCCCTCCTCTCCCCCCGGGGGGGTGGGTGGCGGCGGATTCGGGAGTTTTTTTGGGAATCGGACCTTGGAAATCGGTTTTTTTTCTGCGCGGCCGCTGAAAAGCGAGCGACGCGTGAGGCATTCTGGGAGATTGAGTTTCGTTTAACGAGCGACCGGGTTTAAAAAGGAGGAAATCGGCGGGAAGTTTAATTAATTGTTTAAAATACCCTCATAATTAAAAGGCATAGCCGGAGGTGGGGGTTTGGAGAAGTAGCTTCATGTTTTTATTTAAAAAATGAGGTGAGGCGGACAGGTAATCAAGCCCCGGGGTCAGCAGACAGTCAGACTCCGTGGCGCCAGAATGACCTGGAGCATTAAAACAGATTCAAAGGTTAAAAAGCAATATTTTTAAAAACATTACCTCAAAAAAAATAACCCCAAACATCTAAGATAAACTAAAGGAACATTAAAACATTAGGTTAAAAAAATATAATTTAAAAATAACGAACACGTGGAGCGAAGGGGGCGGGGCCAGCCCTGCATGAGACAGGACTCATTACATACAGGACAGAAATTCTAACCAATCCCAGGTCAAGGCTAGCCTGCTTGTGGGCGGGAACAAAACTTCAGCCAACAGTAGCACACAGGGGAGGGGCCAGTCCAAGGCTCCGTACTTATAAACAACTGTAAACAAAGTTAAAATCCTTTCTCCCTGATGAAGCTTAAGGATAAGCGAAACGTCGGAGAAAAAAAGATTCCAGGCCGGAGAACTTACTGAACGAAAGAGTTTTTGGATAGTACTGTTGCAGGCAGAGAACCATCGAAGCCAGAGAGCCACCGGAGGGGAGGTGAGACCGGTGGAAAAAGAGCCTTTCCAGGCGGGACAGCCGGCTGAGCTGGGGAGTGTTTGGAGGACGCAGTCCCAGGCAGGAGACCATCTGAGCCAGGGAGCCACCGTGGGGTGAGATTACAGTTACTAGCGGGGACCTCTATTACCAAATAGAAGCTAGTAACATCTTTTAAAACCTTTTGCACCTTTCTACACCCAGGGAATGGCTAACACTATGCGGAACACATGCAGGTTGTCTGACAACCGTACGCATATGAGGTCGGACCCTGGTACACATAGGTGTCTCCCCGTAGCCAGGGATGAATTTGCTACAACAGTGAGAATAATTTATAGAATTTTCCAGACAATCCACCATCTAATATTCTTAAAGGGCCAGAATCAGCCCCCTAAGGGCATCTTAAAACAAGCTGATAAACTAACATGCTTTATAAAACCGGCAAAACCGTCACAGGAAACCCTAACCAAATTGGCTTTGAATTCAGAAAATTGGGCAAAACAGACCAGACAGATTCTAATTGAGCACTATACAACAAACCTGGAAGAATTAGAAAATGAATTTGCTCAGGCTGCAGTGACAGAGCGCCTGGAAGAAATGATGGCGAAAGCCACTAATTGGATTAAAAAGAGTCTTAGACATAAATTCAAAATTCAATCAATTGATGAGGCAAAGAGACATGTGGTGGGATTAGCATCACGGTTGACAGAGCAAGGGACCAGCACACAATTGAGGACAGAACAGCGGACCGGCATACGGACTAGGACGCCCCCACGCCATAGGCCAAATACCTGGGCAGCCTTGTTCCACCAGCCTGCGATCACAGCCCCCTCATGCCGCAGACGGACTGAAAACCCCCCCCCACCCCGTGGGCCAGCTGCCACGACTTTGTCACGCCACCGACGGACACCCCCACCCCGTGAGCCAACTGCCACAACCTCGTCAAGCCACCGACACACCCCCCCACCCTTTGAGCCAGCTGCCATGACTTCAGCACGCCACCGGCAGACCCCCCCACCCCTTGCACCAGTTGCCACGACTTCGTCACACCACCAACACACCCCCCCACCCTTGGAGCCAGCTGCCATGACTTCGTCATGCCACCGATGGACCCCCCCACCCCTTGCACCAGTTGCCACGACTTCGTCACACCACCAACACACACCCCCACCCTTTGAGCCAGCTGCCATGACTTCGTCACGCCACCGACAGACCCCCCCACCCCGTGGGCCAGCGACCCCGACTTCATCACACCACCAGCAGACCACTGAAACCCCCCCTTCCTTGCGGTCCAGGGCAGTGACCCCCCCTTCCCCGCCATCCAGGGCGGCGACTAGCCCTACCCCACCCCACAGGCCAAGGACCAGGATTTCCAATGTGGCCATCATTAGGGACCTGGACATCACACTTGGCTCTCAAGAGCCTGAGCCACGTAGACCCCAGCACTACATGGGGAACCAACATCAGACCGTATTAAACCAAATCACTAGGGATTCCTCAGACCCAAAACAAACAGAAGGGAGAACCCCTCCTACACCAGGGACAAATCCATGCACAACATTCCTGTACCCCAAAACCAGGGTCATGTACCAACCGCTCCCACAGAGACAAAAGAAAGACTGTACCAAACCAACCATCCCAAGAAATACAGCAGTTCTAGAGCCCGAGATCAGTGTCACAAAACAACCCTTTCCACAGAAACAAAGGAGCGACCAGACCGGACAGGTAAACCCAATAGACACAGAAATGAGGACAGGAACAATGAGAGCCCAGACAGACAACACAGTAGGAGAGGCAGAAATAGCTGAAGCCGAGGTAGGGAACACAATAGGGGAGGCAGGGGTAGCAGACATAGAAACAGAAAACACACCAACAGGGGCAGAACCTGACTCTGAAGGGGAAGATGCACAGAGAGTGACGAGGCACCCCAACACCAGCCGAAAAAACATTACCTGGAAATTGGAACCCAGAAAATCAATTTTAATAATAGGAGATTCCAACCTCTCCAAGATAAAAAGATGCCCAAATCCCACCACCCAAATTGATAGCTTTCCAGGAGCTAAATTCATTCATGTCACAGCAATTCTGGACAAATTGGAACCCTGTCCGGAGACCAAAAAGGTGGTGCTCTCAGTTGGCATTAATAATCGAACGCAGAGACCACTGACTGCAACCAAGCAACTGCAGTCATTACTTAAATTGGCTAAGAGCACATTCCCAAATGCTCAGATCTGGGTGCCGGAAATTAACTTCAGTAACTTACTTCCAGAAACAGAGAGGGATACAATCAGAGGAATTAACCAGCATATAAAAAAACAGAATTACATACCAGCAATTAATGCTAGATCCTTTAAAGTGGGGGCTGACCACATCCATTGGACAGATAGCACTGCCCATAACATAATAAACCAGTGGATGAAGTCTTTAAACTAAAAAGGACATTAACCCAAGAGAAGGGTAGATTACACCTGGGAAAAACTGTTATTAATATTTCCCAACTCTTTAACCCCACAGAGGTACAGGAGAGGGTTTTAAACAAGGGCCTTACATTTGTTCCAACCCCAAAACATTGTAAAGTACAAATTCAGGAAGATCTGAAAAGGTTTTACAGGAGAGTAAAACTGACCGATTACTTTAGCGATTCAGAAACAGACAAGCAACCTTTTACACCACCATCAGAATGGACCCCACCAAACAATAAAATAGAGCCAGAAATCCTAAACTTTATTAAACAGACTCAATCACAAATTGAAAAAATCCCTAAACAGACAGACAAGCAAAACCTCACTGGAAGAGAGAGACGGGCAATCATAGAACTTAGAAACAATCTAGATATAATCATAAAACCAGCAGATAAGGGCAGTAGTATAGTGATCATGGATAGGCAACAGTATCTACTTGAAGCTCACAGACAGCTTAATAATACAGCCCACTACACGAAATTAGCAGGACCAATTTACCAGGACACACGAAAAGAGATTGGAAACATTTTAACAGAACTAAAGAAATCTAAACACTTGAATCAGAAACAAGTGGAATACCTAAGGGGGGAACAACCACAACCCAGAAAATTCTACATACTACCCAAAATACACAAGCACCCTGACACATGGACTGTACCAGGAGAAATACCACCAGGAAGACCCATTGTGTCAGACTGTGGTAGTGAATCCTACAGGATAGCAGAATACATTGACTCATTCCTAAACCCCTTATCACAGAAGCACCCTAGCTACATTAAAGACACTTACCACTTCATAGAAATAGTGAACTCACTGACCGTACCCCCGAACGCAATACTCTTTACCATGGACATTGAAAGCCTATACACAAACATAGAAACAGACAGAGGCATACAGGCAGTGGAAAATATCCTTAGAAAGTTCCCCCAACCCCACAGACCAGATGCAGCCATAATCCAGCTATTACACCTAGGACTAACAAAAAATGACTTTGAATTCCAGGAGCAATTCTACCTACAGATTAAGGGCACGGCTATGGGCAAGAAATTTGCCCCGGCCTACGCAAACATATACATGGCAGACTGGGAAAACACAGTCTTTGAAAAGTGTTCCAAGCTCCCGATGTGTTATTACAGATACCTGGATGACATATGGGGAGTCTGGACTCACACAGAAACAGAATTGCAAGAATTTGTAGGTATTCTCAACAGTCACCACCAATCTATTAAACTTAAAGTTACAACACATAGAGAAAGTGTGGATTTCCTGGACACCACAGTATTTAAATTACAACAGGAGAATAACAGCCACAAGCTAGCAACAAAGGTATTCTTTAAAGAAACAGACACACACACACTCCTGCACATAAACAGCCACCATCCAAAACATACCTTTCGGGGGCTGGTGAAGTCACAACTGACACGTTTTCACCGCATATGCACAAACGGAGAGGACTTTAGGGAAGCCACCACAACCCTATTTACTGCACTGAGACAGAGAGGTTACACAAAAAGGTTCCTCAGGCACCTTAAGTCTGATTTCCTGAGGGGACTGAATAGCCCACGGCCAAACAGAGAAGTAGCAAGACTACCACTGATAACGACATACGATACAATGACCAAACTAATACACGGAGTGATTAAAACCCAATTTGGGAAACTAAAAGAGGATGTTGACACACTTAGTCGATACCACATAACGTCGGCATACAAAAGAACTCGGAACCTTCACGACATGCTGGTTCGGAGCAGGATAAGAAAACAGACAACCCAGAACTGCACAAACCCAAAATGTGGGACGTGTAAATACCTAATAATCCGCAAAATGATACAAAATAGACACACAGGAAAAGCAGCCCTAATTAAACAAAGAATTACATGTGAACAGCACAATGCTGTTTATGCAATTCGATGCAAACAATGCCACATCTTGTATGTAGGAGAAACAGGGAATAGTCTAAGGATGAGGCTCACAGGGCACCTCAGTGCTATTAGAACAAAGGATGTATACAAACCTACCTCCCGACACTTCATGGAGCATGGTCTTGAATCCCTGGAATTTATGGGGTTGGAGACCAACATGAACTGGACAACCTCACAAAGGAAGAGGAGGGAAAAACACTGGATAACAACCCTACAAACTCAGTTACCAAAGGGCTTAAATCAGATCTAAAATGGGGGAAATCCAACATCAAAAAACAAAACTGCCCCGACCTTAATTACCACAAATCCCAACCCCAACTTGATAAACCTCCCAAACCGCAACCACACCACACCCTACCCTAATCACAATAAACAGAGCTAACCCCTACTGTTTAAGCTAACCAAAACCACTAAACCCCACACTGCCCACAACAAACAGACCAAAGCCCCAACCCTAACTACAAACAGACCACATCCATATCCCAAATCCTAACTCCAAATGCACCCCACTCTACCCCTAAAGCCTAACCGTAACTCTAATACAGCAAACCTAATCTCCCACCCCACCCCTAAAATCTAAGCCTAACACACCCCACCCTACTCCTAAACCCTGACCCTCACTTAACCCTACCCCTAATGCAACCCTAACCCATAACTCCAACCCCCCAGCCCTGAATCTAATCACAACTCTCCAAATGCACCCCACTCTACCCCTAAAGCCTAACCGTAACTCTAATACAGCAAACCTAATCTCCCACCCCACCCCTAAAATCTAAGCCTAACACACCCCACCCTACTCCTAAACCCTGACCCTCACTTAACCCTACCCCTAATGCAACCCTAACCCATAACTCCAACCCCCCAGCCCTGAATCTAATCACAACTCTCCAAATGCACCCCACTCTACCCCTAAAGCCTAACCGTAACTCTAATACAGCAAACCTAATCTCCCACCCCACTCCTAAAATCTAAGCCTAACACACCCCACCCTACTCCTAAACCCTGACCCTCACTTAACCCTACCCCTAATGCAACCCTAACCCATAACTCCAACCCCCCAGCCCTGAATCTAATCCCCTACCCTGATGCACCCTACCCTACCCCTAAACACCTAACCCTAACCCTGATGCACCCTACCCTACCCCTAAACACCTAACCCTAACCCTGATGCACCCAACCCTACCCCTAAAACATAACCCTAACCCCACCCCACCCCTAAACACCTAACCCTAACCCTGATGCACCCCAACCTAACCCCAATATAGCCCTGAACCTAACTGCGACCCTGACCCTCACCTAACCCCAACACTAACCCCAGTGCAGCAACCCTAACCCTAACCTGAACCCCCCAACCTCAATACAACATAACCCTAACACTACGTAAAATAAAGGGTAGAGTTCCAACACCAATAATAATAACTAAATACGACATAGAGGCCATAAATTGGCAAAACCCAGGAACTGATTATAACCCCAGAGGGGGATCAAAGGATTACGGATCAAGAAATTACTAAGAAGCGATCGGCAAGAAAAAGAAGCCAGGTGGTAAGGTAAAGCGTGGGCCAACCAAAAGTGGCAGGTATAAGTGACAAGAAGCTCAAGGGATGAGTGAGAATACGAACACAAGAGGGTGTAACTACCCTCCTGCCCACACCATACAACCTAACATTCAGGAGTGACACGCTTTACATTACCACAGACAAAAAAAGATATAAATGCCAAGAAAAGAAAACCCAGAGAATATATCTTGCAAATACCTTAAATCTAAACTTGATCAGTGAGGTAGATGGTTAAATAACTTCTTGTTCCCCTTTTGCCCCCCCCACAAAAAAAGCAGCAAGCAACTTATAAAAATAGGGAGCACCAAGGAGGTTTTTTTAAATTTTAAAATCTAAAATATTTAAAAGGTGCACTTAAAATAAAGCATGGCTGGAAATGTGGGTCTGACAGACATGGAACTCATCTTCCCAAACCCCCCCCCCCACCCACGAGGTTTGGGACAGCAATAAGGGCACAAAAGATTACATATTTTTAAAAAAAGTTGTAGTTCCCATAGACACGGTCTCTGGACATGGATGCGGGGACGGCCCCTTTAAGAGATGCCTGGTGCTGCGGGGACGGCCCCTTTAAGAGATGCCTGGTGCTGCGGGGAACGCGACAGCAGGGAGCTGCTGGATATCGACCTCGTTTTTTTTAAAAGAAACCCTTTCCCCGGGGATCTGGAGGAGTTGGGGACACGGGTGAGAATCCGATAACTTTATCTAGTCTTTAGATTTTGAGCGTTCACCGGGTGATTTTTATCTTTGAAATCGGGTTTTTTTCTCAGCGACTGAAAAGCGAGCGCCGCGTGAGGCATTCTGGGATATGGAGTTCTCTCGGGTCAAACACGAGGGCAAGACCCGTAAATAAAAGGGTTTACTTGGTCTCTCTGGGGCTGGGGGACCTTTCTTTCCCCCTCCTCTCCCCCCGGGGGGCGGGTGGCAGCGGTTACGGGAGTTTTTATGGGGAATCGGACCTTGGAAATCAAAATTTTGTTCCACGCGGCCGCTGAAAAGCGAGCGCCGCGTGAGGCATTCTGGGATATGGAGTTCTCTCGGGTCAAACACGAGGGCAACGCTCTTAAATAAAAGGGTTTACTCTGGTTTTTTGGGGCTGGGGGACCTTTCTTTCCCCCTCCTCTCCCCCCGGGGGGGTGGGTGGCGGCGGATTCGGGAGTTTTTTTGGGAATCGGACCTTGGAAATCGGTTTTTTTTCTGCGCGGCCGCTGAAAAGCGAGCGACGCGTGAGGCATTCTGGGAGATTGAGTTTCGTTTAACGAGCGACCGGGTTTAAAAAGGAGGAAATCGGCGGGAAGTTTAATTAATTGTTTAAAATACCCTCATAATTAAAAGGCATAGCCGGAGGTGGGGGTTTGGAGAAGTAGCTTCATGTTTTTATTTAAAAAATGAGGTGAGGCGGACAGGTAATCAAGCCCCGGGGTCAGCAGACAGTCAGACTCCGTGGCGCCAGAATGACCTGGAGCATTAAAACAGATTCAAAGGTTAAAAAGCAATATTTTTAAAAACATTACCTCAAAAAAAATAACCCCAAACATCTAAGATAAACTAAAGGAACATTAAAACATTAGGTTAAAAAAATATAATTTAAAAATAACGAACACGTGGAGCGAAGGGGGCGGGGCCAGCCCTGCATGAGACAGGACTCATTACATACAGGACAGAAATTCTAACCAATCCCAGGTCAAGGCTAGCCTGCTTGTGGGCGGGAACAAAACTTCAGCCAACAGTAGCACACAGGGGAGGGGCCAGTCCAAGGCTCCGTACTTATAAACAACTGTAAACAAAGTTAAAATCCTTTCTCCCTGATGAAGCTTAAGGATAAGCGAAACGTCGGAGAAAAAAAGATTCCAGGCCGGAGAACTTACTGAACGAAAGAGTTTTTGGATAGTACTGTTGCAGGCAGAGAACCATCGAAGCCAGAGAGCCACCGGAGGGGAGGTGAGACCGGTGGAAAAAGAGCCTTTCCAGGCGGGACAGCCGGCTGAGCTGGGGAGTGTTTGGAGGACGCAGTCCCAGGCAGGAGACCATCTGAGCCAGGGAGCCACCGTGGGGTGAGATTACAGTTACTAGCGGGGACCTCTATTACCAAATAGAAGCTAGTAACATCTTTTAAAACCTTTTGCACCTTTCTACACCCAGGGAATGGCTAACACTATGCGGAACACATGCAGGTTGTCTGACAACCGTACGCATATGAGGTCGGACCCTGGTACACATAGGTGTCTCCCCGTAGCCAGGGATGAATTTGCTACAACAGTGAGAATAATTTATAGAATTTTCCAGACAATCCACCATCTAATATTCTTAAAGGGCCAGAATCAGCCCCCTAAGGGCATCTTAAAACAAGCTGATAAACTAACATGCTTTATAAAACCGGCAAAACCGTCACAGGAAACCCTAACCAAATTGGCTTTGAATTCAGAAAATTGGGCAAAACAGACCAGACAGATTCTAATTGAGCACTATACAACAAACCTGGAAGAATTAGAAAATGAATTTGCTCAGGCTGCAGTGACAGAGCGCCTGGAAGAAATGATGGCGAAAGCCACTAATTGGATTAAAAAGAGTCTTAGACATAAATTCAAAATTCAATCAATTGATGAGGCAAAGAGACATGTGGTGGGATTAGCATCACGGTTGACAGAGCAAGGGACCAGCACACAATTGAGGACAGAACAGCGGACCGGCATACGGACTAGGACGCCCCCACGCCATAGGCCAAATACCTGGGCAGCCTTGTTCCACCAGCCTGCGATCACAGCCCCCTCATGCCGCAGACGGACTGAAAACCCCCCCCCACCCCGTGGGCCAGCTGCCACGACTTTGTCACGCCACCGACGGACACCCCCACCCCGTGAGCCAACTGCCACAACCTCGTCAAGCCACCGACACACCCCCCCACCCTTTGAGCCAGCTGCCATGACTTCAGCACGCCACCGGCAGACCCCCCCACCCCTTGCACCAGTTGCCACGACTTCGTCACACCACCAACACACCCCCCCACCCTTGGAGCCAGCTGCCATGACTTCGTCATGCCACCGATGGACCCCCCCACCCCTTGCACCAGTTGCCACGACTTCGTCACACCACCAACACACACCCCCACCCTTTGAGCCAGCTGCCATGACTTCGTCACGCCACCGACAGACCCCCCCACCCCGTGGGCCAGCGACCCCGACTTCATCACACCACCAGCAGACCACTGAAACCCCCCCTTCCTTGCGGTCCAGGGCAGTGACCCCCCCTTCCCCGCCATCCAGGGCGGCGACTAGCCCTACCCCACCCCACAGGCCAAGGACCAGGATTTCCAATGTGGCCATCATTAGGGACCTGGACATCACACTTGGCTCTCAAGAGCCTGAGCCACGTAGACCCCAGCACTACATGGGGAACCAACATCAGACCGTATTAAACCAAATCACTAGGGATTCCTCAGACCCAAAACAAACAGAAGGGAGAACCCCTCCTACACCAGGGACAAATCCATGCACAACATTCCTGTACCCCAAAACCAGGGTCATGTACCAACCGCTCCCACAGAGACAAAAGAAAGACTGTACCAAACCAACCATCCCAAGAAATACAGCAGTTCTAGAGCCCGAGATCAGTGTCACAAAACAACCCTTTCCACAGAAACAAAGGAGCGACCAGACCGGACAGGTAAACCCAATAGACACAGAAATGAGGACAGGAACAATGAGAGCCCAGACAGACAACACAGTAGGAGAGGCAGAAATAGCTGAAGCCGAGGTAGGGAACACAATAGGGGAGGCAGGGGTAGCAGACATAGAAACAGAAAACACACCAACAGGGGCAGAACCTGACTCTGAAGGGGAAGATGCACAGAGAGTGACGAGGCACCCCAACACCAGCCGAAAAAACATTACCTGGAAATTGGAACCCAGAAAATCAATTTTAATAATAGGAGATTCCAACCTCTCCAAGATAAAAAGATGCCCAAATCCCACCACCCAAATTGATAGCTTTCCAGGAGCTAAATTCATTCATGTCACAGCAATTCTGGACAAATTGGAACCCTGTCCGGAGACCAAAAAGGTGGTGCTCTCAGTTGGCATTAATAATCGAACGCAGAGACCACTGACTGCAACCAAGCAACTGCAGTCATTACTTAAATTGGCTAAGAGCACATTCCCAAATGCTCAGATCTGGGTGCCGGAAATTAACTTCAGTAACTTACTTCCAGAAACAGAGAGGGATACAATCAGAGGAATTAACCAGCATATAAAAAAACAGAATTACATACCAGCAATTAATGCTAGATCCTTTAAAGTGGGGGCTGACCACATCCATTGGACAGATAGCACTGCCCATAACATAATAAACCAGTGGATGAAGTCTTTAAACTAAAAAGGACATTAACCCAAGAGAAGGGTAGATTACACCTGGGAAAAACTGTTATTAATATTTCCCAACTCTTTAACCCCACAGAGGTACAGGAGAGGGTTTTAAACAAGGGCCTTACATTTGTTCCAACCCCAAAACATTGTAAAGTACAAATTCAGGAAGATCTGAAAAGGTTTTACAGGAGAGTAAAACTGACCGATTACTTTAGCGATTCAGAAACAGACAAGCAACCTTTTACACCACCATCAGAATGGACCCCACCAAACAATAAAATAGAGCCAGAAATCCTAAACTTTATTAAACAGACTCAATCACAAATTGAAAAAATCCCTAAACAGACAGACAAGCAAAACCTCACTGGAAGAGAGAGACGGGCAATCATAGAACTTAGAAACAATCTAGATATAATCATAAAACCAGCAGATAAGGGCAGTAGTATAGTGATCATGGATAGGCAACAGTATCTACTTGAAGCTCACAGACAGCTTAATAATACAGCCCACTACACGAAATTAGCAGGACCAATTTACCAGGACACACGAAAAGAGATTGGAAACATTTTAACAGAACTAAAGAAATCTAAACACTTGAATCAGAAACAAGTGGAATACCTAAGGGGGGAACAACCACAACCCAGAAAATTCTACATACTACCCAAAATACACAAGCACCCTGACACATGGACTGTACCAGGAGAAATACCACCAGGAAGACCCATTGTGTCAGACTGTGGTAGTGAATCCTACAGGATAGCAGAATACATTGACTCATTCCTAAACCCCTTATCACAGAAGCACCCTAGCTACATTAAAGACACTTACCACTTCATAGAAATAGTGAACTCACTGACCGTACCCCCGAACGCAATACTCTTTACCATGGACATTGAAAGCCTATACACAAACATAGAAACAGACAGAGGCATACAGGCAGTGGAAAATATCCTTAGAAAGTTCCCCCAACCCCACAGACCAGATGCAGCCATAATCCAGCTATTACACCTAGGACTAACAAAAAATGACTTTGAATTCCAGGAGCAATTCTACCTACAGATTAAGGGCACGGCTATGGGCAAGAAATTTGCCCCGGCCTACGCAAACATATACATGGCAGACTGGGAAAACACAGTCTTTGAAAAGTGTTCCAAGCTCCCGATGTGTTATTACAGATACCTGGATGACATATGGGGAGTCTGGACTCACACAGAAACAGAATTGCAAGAATTTGTAGGTATTCTCAACAGTCACCACCAATCTATTAAACTTAAAGTTACAACACATAGAGAAAGTGTGGATTTCCTGGACACCACAGTATTTAAATTACAACAGGAGAATAACAGCCACAAGCTAGCAACAAAGGTATTCTTTAAAGAAACAGACACACACACACTCCTGCACATAAACAGCCACCATCCAAAACATACCTTTCGGGGGCTGGTGAAGTCACAACTGACACGTTTTCACCGCATATGCACAAACGGAGAGGACTTTAGGGAAGCCACCACAACCCTATTTACTGCACTGAGACAGAGAGGTTACACAAAAAGGTTCCTCAGGCACCTTAAGTCTGATTTCCTGAGGGGACTGAATAGCCCACGGCCAAACAGAGAAGTAGCAAGACTACCACTGATAACGACATACGATACAATGACCAAACTAATACACGGAGTGATTAAAACCCAATTTGGGAAACTAAAAGAGGATGTTGACACACTTAGTCGATACCACATAACGTCGGCATACAAAAGAACTCGGAACCTTCACGACATGCTGGTTCGGAGCAGGATAAGAAAACAGACAACCCAGAACTGCACAAACCCAAAATGTGGGACGTGTAAATACCTAATAATCCGCAAAATGATACAAAATAGACACACAGGAAAAGCAGCCCTAATTAAACAAAGAATTACATGTGAACAGCACAATGCTGTTTATGCAATTCGATGCAAACAATGCCACATCTTGTATGTAGGAGAAACAGGGAATAGTCTAAGGATGAGGCTCACAGGGCACCTCAGTGCTATTAGAACAAAGGATGTATACAAACCTACCTCCCGACACTTCATGGAGCATGGTCTTGAATCCCTGGAATTTATGGGGTTGGAGACCAACATGAACTGGACAACCTCACAAAGGAAGAGGAGGGAAAAACACTGGATAACAACCCTACAAACTCAGTTACCAAAGGGCTTAAATCAGATCTAAAATGGGGGAAATCCAACATCAAAAAACAAAACTGCCCCGACCTTAATTACCACAAATCCCAACCCCAACTTGATAAACCTCCCAAACCGCAACCACACCACACCCTACCCTAATCACAATAAACAGAGCTAACCCCTACTGTTTAAGCTAACCAAAACCACTAAACCCCACACTGCCCACAACAAACAGACCAAAGCCCCAACCCTAACTACAAACAGACCACATCCATATCCCAAATCCTAACTCCAAATGCACCCCACTCTACCCCTAAAGCCTAACCGTAACTCTAATACAGCAAACCTAATCTCCCACCCCACCCCTAAAATCTAAGCCTAACACACCCCACCCTACTCCTAAACCCTGACCCTCACTTAACCCTACCCCTAATGCAACCCTAACCCATAACTCCAACCCCCCAGCCCTGAATCTAATCACAACTCTCCAAATGCACCCCACTCTACCCCTAAAGCCTAACCGTAACTCTAATACAGCAAACCTAATCTCCCACCCCACCCCTAAAATCTAAGCCTAACACACCCCACCCTACTCCTAAACCCTGACCCTCACTTAACCCTACCCCTAATGCAACCCTAACCCATAACTCCAACCCCCCAGCCCTGAATCTAATCACAACTCTCCAAATGCACCCCACTCTACCCCTAAAGCCTAACCGTAACTCTAATACAGCAAACCTAATCTCCCACCCCACTCCTAAAATCTAAGCCTAACACACCCCACCCTACTCCTAAACCCTGACCCTCACTTAACCCTACCCCTAATGCAACCCTAACCCATAACTCCAACCCCCCAGCCCTGAATCTAATCCCCTACCCTGATGCACCCTACCCTACCCCTAAACACCTAACCCTAACCCTGATGCACCCTACCCTACCCCTAAACACCTAACCCTAACCCTGATGCACCCAACCCTACCCCTAAAACATAACCCTAACCCCACCCCACCCCTAAACACCTAACCCTAACCCTGATGCACCCCAACCTAACCCCAATATAGCCCTGAACCTAACTGCGACCCTGACCCTCACCTAACCCCAACACTAACCCCAGTGCAGCAACCCTAACCCTAACCTGAACCCCCCAACCTCAATACAACATAACCCTAACACTACGTAAAATAAAGGGTAGAGTTCCAACACCAATAATAATAACTAAATACGACATAGAGGCCATAAATTGGCAAAACCCAGGAACTGATTATAACCCCAGAGGGGGATCAAAGGATTACGGATCAAGAAATTACTAAGAAGCGATCGGCAAGAAAAAGAAGCCAGGTGGTAAGGTAAAGCGTGGGCCAACCAAAAGTGGCAGGTATAAGTGACAAGAAGCTCAAGGGATGAGTGAGAATACGAACACAAGAGGGTGTAACTACCCTCCTGCCCACACCATACAACCTAACATTCAGGAGTGACACGCTTTACATTACCACAGACAAAAAAAGATATAAATGCCAAGAAAAGAAAACCCAGAGAATATATCTTGCAAATACCTTAAATCTAAACTTGATCAGTGAGGTAGATGGTTAAATAACTTCTTGTTCCCCTTTTGCCCCCCCCACAAAAAAAGCAGCAAGCAACTTATAAAAATAGGGAGCACCAAGGAGGTTTTTTTAAATTTTAAAATCTAAAATATTTAAAAGGTGCACTTAAAATAAAGCATGGCTGGAAATGTGGGTCTGACAGACATGGAACTCATCTTCCCAAACCCCCCCCCCCACCCACGAGGTTTGGGACAGCAATAAGGGCACAAAAGATTACATATTTTTAAAAAAAGTTGTAGTTCCCATAGACACGGTCTCTGGACATGGATGCGGGGACGGCCCCTTTAAGAGATGCCTGGTGCTGCGGGGACGGCCCCTTTAAGAGATGCCTGGTGCTGCGGGGAACGCGACAGCAGGGAGCTGCTGGATATCGACCTCGTTTTTTTTAAAAGAAACCCTTTCCCCGGGGATCTGGAGGAGTTGGGGACACGGGTGAGAATCCGATAACTTTATCTAGTCTTTAGATTTTGAGCGTTCACCGGGTGATTTTTATCTTTGAAATCGGGTTTTTTTCTCAGCGACTGAAAAGCGAGCGCCGCGTGAGGCATTCTGGGATATGGAGTTCTCTCGGGTCAAACACGAGGGCAAGACCCGTAAATAAAAGGGTTTACTTGGTCTCTCTGGGGCTGGGGGACCTTTCTTTCCCCCTCCTCTCCCCCCGGGGGGCGGGTGGCAGCGGTTACGGGAGTTTTTATGGGGAATCGGACCTTGGAAATCAAAATTTTGTTCCACGCGGCCGCTGAAAAGCGAGCGCCGCGTGAGGCATTCTGGGATATGGAGTTCTCTCGGGTCAAACACGAGGGCAACGCTCTTAAATAAAAGGGTTTACTCTGGTTTTTTGGGGCTGGGGGACCTTTCTTTCCCCCTCCTCTCCCCCCGGGGGGGTGGGTGGCGGCGGATTCGGGAGTTTTTTTGGGAATCGGACCTTGGAAATCGGTTTTTTTTCTGCGCGGCCGCTGAAAAGCGAGCGACGCGTGAGGCATTCTGGGAGATTGAGTTTCGTTTAACGAGCGACCGGGTTTAAAAAGGAGGAAATCGGCGGGAAGTTTAATTAATTGTTTAAAATACCCTCATAATTAAAAGGCATAGCCGGAGGTGGGGGTTTGGAGAAGTAGCTTCATGTTTTTATTTAAAAAATGAGGTGAGGCGGACAGGTAATCAAGCCCCGGGGTCAGCAGACAGTCAGACTCCGTGGCGCCAGAATGACCTGGAGCATTAAAACAGATTCAAAGGTTAAAAAGCAATATTTTTAAAAACATTACCTCAAAAAAAATAACCCCAAACATCTAAGATAAACTAAAGGAACATTAAAACATTAGGTTAAAAAAATATAATTTAAAAATAACGAACACGTGGAGCGAAGGGGGCGGGGCCAGCCCTGCATGAGACAGGACTCATTACATACAGGACAGAAATTCTAACCAATCCCAGGTCAAGGCTAGCCTGCTTGTGGGCGGGAACAAAACTTCAGCCAACAGTAGCACACAGGGGAGGGGCCAGTCCAAGGCTCCGTACTTATAAACAACTGTAAACAAAGTTAAAATCCTTTCTCCCTGATGAAGCTTAAGGATAAGCGAAACGTCGGAGAAAAAAAGATTCCAGGCCGGAGAACTTACTGAACGAAAGAGTTTTTGGATAGTACTGTTGCAGGCAGAGAACCATCGAAGCCAGAGAGCCACCGGAGGGGAGGTGAGACCGGTGGAAAAAGAGCCTTTCCAGGCGGGACAGCCGGCTGAGCTGGGGAGTGTTTGGAGGACGCAGTCCCAGGCAGGAGACCATCTGAGCCAGGGAGCCACCGTGGGGTGAGATTACAGTTACTAGCGGGGACCTCTATTACCAAATAGAAGCTAGTAACATCTTTTAAAACCTTTTGCACCTTTCTACACCCAGGGAATGGCTAACACTATGCGGAACACATGCAGGTTGTCTGACAACCGTACGCATATGAGGTCGGACCCTGGTACACATAGGTGTCTCCCCGTAGCCAGGGATGAATTTGCTACAACAGTGAGAATAATTTATAGAATTTTCCAGACAATCCACCATCTAATATTCTTAAAGGGCCAGAATCAGCCCCCTAAGGGCATCTTAAAACAAGCTGATAAACTAACATGCTTTATAAAACCGGCAAAACCGTCACAGGAAACCCTAACCAAATTGGCTTTGAATTCAGAAAATTGGGCAAAACAGACCAGACAGATTCTAATTGAGCACTATACAACAAACCTGGAAGAATTAGAAAATGAATTTGCTCAGGCTGCAGTGACAGAGCGCCTGGAAGAAATGATGGCGAAAGCCACTAATTGGATTAAAAAGAGTCTTAGACATAAATTCAAAATTCAATCAATTGATGAGGCAAAGAGACATGTGGTGGGATTAGCATCACGGTTGACAGAGCAAGGGACCAGCACACAATTGAGGACAGAACAGCGGACCGGCATACGGACTAGGACGCCCCCACGCCATAGGCCAAATACCTGGGCAGCCTTGTTCCACCAGCCTGCGATCACAGCCCCCTCATGCCGCAGACGGACTGAAAACCCCCCCCCACCCCGTGGGCCAGCTGCCACGACTTTGTCACGCCACCGACGGACACCCCCACCCCGTGAGCCAACTGCCACAACCTCGTCAAGCCACCGACACACCCCCCCACCCTTTGAGCCAGCTGCCATGACTTCAGCACGCCACCGGCAGACCCCCCCACCCCTTGCACCAGTTGCCACGACTTCGTCACACCACCAACACACCCCCCCACCCTTGGAGCCAGCTGCCATGACTTCGTCATGCCACCGATGGACCCCCCCACCCCTTGCACCAGTTGCCACGACTTCGTCACACCACCAACACACACCCCCACCCTTTGAGCCAGCTGCCATGACTTCGTCACGCCACCGACAGACCCCCCCACCCCGTGGGCCAGCGACCCCGACTTCATCACACCACCAGCAGACCACTGAAACCCCCCCTTCCTTGCGGTCCAGGGCAGTGACCCCCCCTTCCCCGCCATCCAGGGCGGCGACTAGCCCTACCCCACCCCACAGGCCAAGGACCAGGATTTCCAATGTGGCCATCATTAGGGACCTGGACATCACACTTGGCTCTCAAGAGCCTGAGCCACGTAGACCCCAGCACTACATGGGGAACCAACATCAGACCGTATTAAACCAAATCACTAGGGATTCCTCAGACCCAAAACAAACAGAAGGGAGAACCCCTCCTACACCAGGGACAAATCCATGCACAACATTCCTGTACCCCAAAACCAGGGTCATGTACCAACCGCTCCCACAGAGACAAAAGAAAGACTGTACCAAACCAACCATCCCAAGAAATACAGCAGTTCTAGAGCCCGAGATCAGTGTCACAAAACAACCCTTTCCACAGAAACAAAGGAGCGACCAGACCGGACAGGTAAACCCAATAGACACAGAAATGAGGACAGGAACAATGAGAGCCCAGACAGACAACACAGTAGGAGAGGCAGAAATAGCTGAAGCCGAGGTAGGGAACACAATAGGGGAGGCAGGGGTAGCAGACATAGAAACAGAAAACACACCAACAGGGGCAGAACCTGACTCTGAAGGGGAAGATGCACAGAGAGTGACGAGGCACCCCAACACCAGCCGAAAAAACATTACCTGGAAATTGGAACCCAGAAAATCAATTTTAATAATAGGAGATTCCAACCTCTCCAAGATAAAAAGATGCCCAAATCCCACCACCCAAATTGATAGCTTTCCAGGAGCTAAATTCATTCATGTCACAGCAATTCTGGACAAATTGGAACCCTGTCCGGAGACCAAAAAGGTGGTGCTCTCAGTTGGCATTAATAATCGAACGCAGAGACCACTGACTGCAACCAAGCAACTGCAGTCATTACTTAAATTGGCTAAGAGCACATTCCCAAATGCTCAGATCTGGGTGCCGGAAATTAACTTCAGTAACTTACTTCCAGAAACAGAGAGGGATACAATCAGAGGAATTAACCAGCATATAAAAAAACAGAATTACATACCAGCAATTAATGCTAGATCCTTTAAAGTGGGGGCTGACCACATCCATTGGACAGATAGCACTGCCCATAACATAATAAACCAGTGGATGAAGTCTTTAAACTAAAAAGGACATTAACCCAAGAGAAGGGTAGATTACACCTGGGAAAAACTGTTATTAATATTTCCCAACTCTTTAACCCCACAGAGGTACAGGAGAGGGTTTTAAACAAGGGCCTTACATTTGTTCCAACCCCAAAACATTGTAAAGTACAAATTCAGGAAGATCTGAAAAGGTTTTACAGGAGAGTAAAACTGACCGATTACTTTAGCGATTCAGAAACAGACAAGCAACCTTTTACACCACCATCAGAATGGACCCCACCAAACAATAAAATAGAGCCAGAAATCCTAAACTTTATTAAACAGACTCAATCACAAATTGAAAAAATCCCTAAACAGACAGACAAGCAAAACCTCACTGGAAGAGAGAGACGGGCAATCATAGAACTTAGAAACAATCTAGATATAATCATAAAACCAGCAGATAAGGGCAGTAGTATAGTGATCATGGATAGGCAACAGTATCTACTTGAAGCTCACAGACAGCTTAATAATACAGCCCACTACACGAAATTAGCAGGACCAATTTACCAGGA
>NW_027139129.1:7500-20328 GCF_035084215.1 Heptranchias perlo | reverse complement strand
TGAGGGTCACAGTCAAATACAGACCCTGCCTCCTCCCCCTTTCCCTGGCATCGCCGTCTGCACCCCCTCCCACCCCCTTGACACCTCCGTCTGCTCCACCCCGGCATCTCCTCCGTCTGCACCCACCCCCTGAACATCTCCGTCTGCCCCCACTACCCCCCCCGCCCCGACATCTCCTCCGTCCTGCCCCCCTCCCTCCCCTTCACCCCACCCACCCTTCTTTTTCTGTTTCGTCCATCGCCGTTAAGAAAGGATTGTAAATAAAATGCCCGCCTGAAATCGTCGCCCAGCTGCTGGACCGGACTTGGAGAATCTTTGAGCGAGCACCATCTCCTTGCTTCTCACGGAGAGGGGGGAGAGAGAGAGAGAGGGAGGGAGGGAGGGGAGAATAGGAACGGAGTAGAATCTCCCTCTTGCTCATTCCATCCTGAAGTCTGACTCCGGAACTACGGCGACTGGGCGATCAAATATGTTTTTGTCTTCCCCGACGGTTTCACTGTATATATATATGTATTTTTTTTTTAAAAAAAAGACTCCGCAGATATTTAAACGTCTGTGGTTCTCTCGCTGCCCAAACGTCTCCCACCGCAACCCCCACCTCGTTCTCCTGCAAGCTCACAGCGCAAACATGGCATCGTGCCAATCTCCTCTCACCATCTGTGGTGCCTGCTGCAGCGAACTCCATCTATCTTTGTCTCTTTCTCTCTCTCTCTCTCTTTCCCTATGTCTCTCCCTCTCTCTGTCTCTTTCTCTCTCTGTGTGTCTCTGTCCCTCTCTCCGACTATTTTTTCTCTCTCTGTCTCCCTCTCGCTCCGTCTCTCGCTCTCTCTCTCACTCTGTCTCTCCCTGCCTCTTTCTCTCTCTCTCTCACTCTGTCTCTCCGTCTATCTTTCTCCCTCTGCCTCTCTTTCTCCGTCTGTCTCTCTCTCGCTCTGTCCCTCTCCCAGTCTCTCTCTGTCCTCTTTCTCTCTCTCATCCTGTCTCTCCATCTATCTCTCTCTCTGCCTCTCCCCCTCTCTTTCTCCATCTGTCTCTCTCTCGCTCTGTCCCTCTCCCAGTCTCTCTCTGTCTCTTTCTCATCCTGTCTCTCCGTCTATCTCTCTCTCTGCCTCTCTCGCCCTCTCTTTCTCCATCCGTCTGTCTCTCTGTCTCGCTCTCGCTCTGTCCCACTCCCAGTCTCTCTCTTTCTCTCTCTCTCATCCTGTGTCTCCGTCTATCTCTCCCTCTCTCTGTCTCTCCGTCTCACTCTCTCTCTTTTACTGTCTTTTGCGCTCTCTCTCTCTCTCTCTTCATGACTTGCACTATTTCACTCCGTAATTAGCTCCCACATTAATTAACTACGCAGCACCTCATTAACATTCCCACAGGCACACAGCCGAAGACCCACGGCCTGAGCTCACTTCACACACAGACAGGACGAGGAGCGATTGCTTGTTTTCTGGACTGGGAATGCCGGGGATTTTTATAGATCTGGTTGCGCCGGGAGGCCTGAGAGAGAGAGAGAGAGAGAGAGACAAAACTGTCATTTGTTTCTGGGACAGAGCAAGGGAATCACAGTAGCCGGTCGGCACGAGATTTATATAAACTTTTTATCCTTGACTTGAAAAGATGGAAATGAAAAATCCCCTTCAGAATAGTCTCGGGACTCCCCGCTCGATCACTCGGAGGAGCAATCTCGGATTAAGGAGTCCACACAGTTCGGGAAAATGATGGGTAGTATTGGGTTTTAATCCGATCTCATCACTTCATAATCGTAACTCGAACCCAAATCCAAATTGTGACCCGAACCCTAACTCCAATCTGAACCATAATCTTAAACCAAATCCCAATATTAACACTAACACTGACCCTAATATTAACGCTAACACTGACCCGAATATCAACACTAACCCTGACCCGAATATCAACACTAACCCTGACCCCAATATCAACACTAACCCTGACCCTAATATTAACACTAACCCTGACCCTAATATTAACACTAACCCTGACCCTAATATTAACACTAACCCTGACCCTAATATTAACTCTAATCCTGACCCTAATATTAACTCTAACCCTGACCCTAATATTAACACTAACCCTGACCCTAATATTAACACTAACCCTGACCCTAATATTAACTCTAACCCTGACCCTAATATTAACACTAACCCTGACCCCAATATTAACTCTAATCCTGACCCTAATATTAACTCTAACCCTGACCCTAATATTAACTCTAACCCTGACCCTAATATTAACACTGACCCTGACCCTAATATTAACACTAATCCTGACCCCAATATCAACACTAACCCTGACCCTAATATCAACACTAACCCTGACCCCAATATCAACACTAACCCTGACCCCAATATCAACACTAACCCTGACCCTAATATCAACACTAACCCTGACCCTAATATCAACACTAACCCTGACCCCAATATCAACACTAACCCTGACCCTAATATTAACACTAACCCTGACCCCAATATCAACACTAACCCTGACCCTAATATTAACACTAACCCTGACCCTAATATTAACACTAACCCTGACCCTAATATTAACACTAATCCTGACCCTAATATTAACACTAACCCTGACCCTAATATTAACTCTAACCCTGACCCTAATATTAACACTAACCCTGACCCTAATATTAACACTAACCCTGACCCTAATATTAACACTAACCCTGACCCTAATATTAACTCTAACCCTGACCCTAATATTAACTCTAACCCTGACCCTAATATTAACTCTAACCCTGACCCCAATATTAACACTAACCCTGACCCTAATATTAACACTAACCCTGACCCTAATATTAACTCTAACCCTGACCCTAATATTAACTCTAATCCTGACCCTAATATTAACACTAACCCTGACCCTAATATTAACACTAACCCTGACCCTAATATTAACTCTAACCCTGACCCTAATACTAACACTAACCCTGACCCTAATATTAACACTAACCCTGACCCTAATATTAACACTAACCCTGACCCTAATATTAACACTAACCCTGACCCCAATATTAACTCTAACCCTGACCCTAATATTAACACTAACCCTGACCCTAATATTAACACTAACCCTGACCCTAATATTAACTCTAACCCTGACCCTAATATTAACACTAACCCTGACCCTAATATTAACTCTAACCCTGACCCTAATATTAACACTAACCCTGACCCTAATATTAACACTAATCCTGACCCTAATATTAACACTAACCCTGACCCTAATACTAACACTAATCCTGACCCTAATATTAACACTAATCCTGACCCTAATATTAACACTAACCCTGACCCCAATATTAACTCTAACCCTGACCCTAATATTAACACTAACCCTGACCCTAATATTAACACTAACCCTGACCCTAATATTAACACTAACCCTGACCCTAATATTAACTCTAATCCTGACCCTAATATTAACACTAACCCTGACCCTAATATTAACTCTAACCCTGACCCTAATATTAACACTAACCCTGACCCTAATATTAACACTAACCCTGACCCTAATATTAACTCTAACCCTGACCCTAATATTAACACTAACCCTGACCCTAATATTAACTCTAACCCTGACCCTAATATTAACTCTAACCCTGACCCTAATATTAACACTAACCCTGACCCTAATATTAACTCTAATCCTGACCCTAATATTAACTCTAACCCTGACCCCAATATTAACAACCCTGACCCTAATATTAACTCTAACCCTGACCCTAATATTAACACTAACCCTGACCCTAATATTAACACTAACCCTGACCCTAATATTAACACTAACCCTGACCCTAATATTAACACTAACCCTGACCCTAATATTAACACTAACCCTGACCCTAATATTAACACTAACCCTGACCCTAATATTAACACTAAACCCTGACCCTAATATTAACACTAACCCTGACCCTAATATTAACTCTAATCCTGACCCTAATATTAACACTAACCCTGACCCTAATATTAACTCTAACCCTGACCCCCAATATTAACACTAACCCTGACCCTAATATTAACTCTAACCCTGACCCCAATATTAACTCTAACCCTGACCCTAATATCAACACTAACCCTGACCCCAATATTAACACTAACCCTGACCCTAATATTAACACTAACCCTGACCCTAATATTAACACTAACCCTGACCCTAATATTAACACTAACCCTGACCCTAATATTAACTCTAACCCTGACCCCAATATTAACTCTAACCCTGACCCTAATATTAACACTAACCCTGACCCTAATATTAACTCTAACCCTGACCCCAATATTAACTCTAACCCTGACCCTAATATTAACACTAACCCTGACCCTAATATTAACACTAACCCTGACCCTAATATTAACACTAACCCTGACCCTAATATTAACACTAACCCTGACCCTAATATTAACTCTAACCCTGACCCCAATATTAACTCTAACCCTGACCCTAATATTAACACTAACCCTGACCCTAATATTAACTCTAACCCTGACCCCAATATTAACTCTAACCCTGACCCTAATATTAACACTAACCCTGACCCAAATATTAACTCTAACCCTGACCCCAATATTAACACTAACCCTGACCCTAATATTAACACTAACCCTGACCCTAATATTAACTCTAACCCTGACC
This sequence comes from Heptranchias perlo, assembly GCF_035084215.1. NCBI lineage: Eukaryota > Metazoa > Chordata > Chondrichthyes > Hexanchiformes > Hexanchidae > Heptranchias > Heptranchias perlo. The sequence continues at coordinate 15,672 of NW_027139129.1, read as the reverse complement.
CCAATATTAACTCTAACCCTGACCCTAATATCAACACTAACCCTGACCCTAATATTAACACTAATCCTGACCCTAATATTAACTCTAACCCTGACCCTAATATTAACACTAATCCTGACCCTAATATTAACACTAACCCTGACCCTAATATTAACTCTAACCCTGACCCCAATATTAACACTAACCCTGACCCTAATATTAACACTAATCCTGACCCTAATATTAACTCTAACCCTGACCCTAATATTAACACTAACCCTGACCCTAATATTAACTCTAACCCTGACCCCAATATTAACTCTAACCCTGACCCTAATATCAACACTAACCCTGACCCTAATATTAACACTAACCCTGACCCTAATATTAACACTAACCCTGACCCTAATATTAACACTAACCCTGACCCTAATATTAACACTAACCCTGACCCTAATATTAACACTAATCCTGACCCTAATATTAACACTAATCCTGACCCTAATATTAACTCTAACCCTGACCCTAATATTAACACTAACCCTGACCCTAATATTAACACTAATCCTGACCCTAATATTAACACTAATCCTGACCCTAATATTAACTCTAACCCTGACCCTAATATTAACACTAACCCTGACCCTAATATTAACACTAACCCTGACCCTAATATTAACACTAACCCTGACCCTAATATTAACACTAACCCTGACCCTAATATTAACACTAACCCTGACCCTAATATTAACACTAACCCTGACCCTAATATTAACACTAATCCTGACCCTAATATTAACACTAATCCTGACCCTAATATTAACTCTAACCCTGACCCTAATATTAACTCTAACCCTGACCCCAATATTAACACTAACCCTGACCCTAATATTAACACTAATCCTGACCCTAATATTAACTCTAACCCTGACCCTAATATTAACACTAACCCTGACCCTAATATTAACTCTAACCCTGACCCCAATATTAACTCTAACCCTGACCCTAATATCAACACTAACCCTGACCCTAATATTAACACTAACCCTGACCCTAATATTAACACTAACCCTGACCCTAATATTAACACTAACCCTGACCCTAATATTAACACTAACCCTGACCCTAATATTAACACTAATCCTGACCCTAATATTAACACTAATCCTGACCCTAATATTAACTCTAACCCTGACCCTAATATTAACACTAACCCTGACCCTAATATTAACTCTAACCCTGACCCCAATATTAACTCTAACCCTGACCCTAATATCAACACTAACCCTGACCCTAATATTAACACTAACCCTGACCCTAATATTAACACTAACCCTGACCCTAATATTAACACTAACCCTGACCCTAATATTAACTCTAACCCTGACCCCAATATTAACTCTAACCCTGACCCTAATATTAACACTAACCCTGACCCTAATATTAACACTAACCCTGACCCTAATATTAACTCTAACCCTGACCCCAATATTAACACTAACCCTGACCCTAATATTAACTCTAATCCTGACCCTAATATTAACACTAACCCTGACCCTAATATTAACACTAACCCTGACCCTAATATTAACTCTAATCCTGACCCTAATATTAACACTAACCCTGACCCTAATATTAACACTAACCCTAACCCTAATATTAACACTAACCCTGACCCTAATATTAACTCTAACCCTGACCCGAATATTAACACTAATCCTGACCCTAATATTAACTCTAATCCTGACCCTAATATTAACACTAACCCTGACCCTAATATTAACACTAATCCTGACCCTAATATTAACTCTAATCCTGACCCCAATATTAACACTAATCCTGACCCTAATATTAACTCTAATCCTGACCCTAATATTAACACTAACCCTGACCCTAATATTAACACTAATCCTGACCCTAATATTAACACTAATCCTGACCCTAATATTAACTCTAATCCTGACCCTAATATTAACTCTAACCCTGACCCTAATATTAACACTAACCCTGACCCTAATATTAACTCTAACCCTGACCCTAATATTAACTCTAATCCTGACCCTAATATTAACTCTAACCCTGACCCCAATATTAACTCTAATCCTGACCCTAATATTAACTCTAATCCTGACCCTAATATTAACACTAACCCTGACCCTAATATTAACACTAACCCTGACCCTAATATTAACACTAACCCTGACCCTAATATTAACTCTAATCCTGACCCTAATATTAACACTAACCCTGACCCTAATATTAACACTAACCCTGACCCTAATATTAACTCTAACCCTGACCCTAATATTAACACTAACCCTGACCCTAATATTAACACTAACCCTGACCCTAATATTAACACTAACCCTGACCCTAATATTAACTCTAACCCTGACCCTAATATTAACTCTAATCCTGACCCTAATATTAACACTAACCCTGACCCTAATATTAACACTAACCCTGACCCTAATATTAACTCTAACCCTGACCCCAATATTAACACTAACCCTGACCCTAATATTAACACTAACCCTGACCCTAATATTAACACTAACCCTGACCCTAATATTAACACTAACCCTGACCCTAATATTAACACTAACCCTGACCCTAATATTAACACTAACCCTGACCCTAATATTAACTCTAACCCTGACCCTAATATTAACTCTAATCCTGACCCTAATATTAACTCTAACCCTGACCCCAATATTAACACTAACCCTGACCCTAATATTAACACTAACCCTGACCCTAATATTAACTCTAACCCTGACCCCAATATTAACACTAACCCTGACCCTAATATTAACACTAACCCTGACCCTAATATTAACACTAACCCTGACCCTAATATTAACACTAACCCTGACCCTAATATTAACTCTAACCCTGACCCTAATATTAACACTAATCCTGACCCTAATATTAACTCTAACCCTGACCCTAATATTAACTCTAACCCTGACCCTAATATTAACACTAACCCTGACCCTAATATTAACACGAATCCTGACCCTAATATTAACACTAACCCTGACCCTAATATTAACACTAACCCTGACCCTAATATTAACACTAACCCTGACCCTAATATTAACTCTAACCCTGACCCTAATATTAACTCTAACCCTGACCCTAATATTAACACTAATCCTGACCCTAATATTAACACTAATCCTGACCCTAATATTAACACTAACCCTGACCCTAATATTAACACTAACCCTGACCCTAATATTAACACTAACCCTGACCCTAATATTAACTCTAACCCTGACCCTAATATTAACTCTAACCCTGACCCTAATATTAACACTAATCCTGACCCTAATATTAACACTAATCCTGACCCTAATATTAACACTAACCCTGACCCTAATATTAACTCTAACCCTGACCCTAATATTAACACTAATCCTGACCCTAATATTAACACTAATCCTGACCCTAATATTAACACTAACCCTGACCCTAATATTAACACTAACCCTGACCCTAATATTAACTCTAACCCTGACCCTAATATTAACACTAATCCTGACCCTAATATTAACACTAACCCTGACCCTAATATTAACACTAACCCTGACCCTAATATTAACTCTAACCCTGACCCTAATATTAACACTAATCCTGACCCTAATATTAACACTAACCCTGACCCTAATATTAACACTAACCCTGACCCTAATATTAACTCTAACCCTGACCCTAATATTAACTCTAACCCTGACCCTAATATTAACTCTAATCCTGACCCCAATATTAACACTAACCCTGACCCTAATATTAACACTAACCCTGACCCTAATATTAACACTAACCCTGACCCTAATATTAACTCTAATCCTGACCCCAATATTAACACTAACCCTGACCCTAATATTAACACTAACCCTGACCCTAATATTAACACTAACCCTGACCCTAATATTAACTCTAACCCTGACCCTAATATTAACACTAACCCTGACCCTAATATTAACACTAACCCTGACCCTAATATTAATGCTAATCCTGACCCTAATATTAACACTAACCCTGACCCTAATATTAACACTAACCCTGACCCTAATATTAACACTAACCCTGACCCTAATATTAACACTAATCCTGACCCTAATATTAACACTAATCCTGACCCTAATATTAACACTAACCCTGACCCTAATATTAACACTAACCCTGACCCTAATATTAACACTAATCCTGACCCTAATATTAACTCTAATCCTGACCCCAATATTAACACTAACCCTGACCCTAATATTAACTCTAATCCTGACCCTAATATTAACACTAACCCTGACCCTAATATTAACTCTAATCCTGACCCTAATATTAACACTAACCCTGACCCTAATATTAACACTAACCCTGACCCTAATATTAACACTAATCCTGACCCTAATATTAACTCTAATCCTGACCCTAATATTAACACTAACCCTGACCCTAATATTAACACTAATCCTGACCCTAATATTAACACTAATCCTGACCCTAATATTAACACTAACCCTGACCCTAATATTAACACTAACCCTGACCCTAATATTAACACTAATCCTGACCCTAATATTAACTCTAATCCTGACCCCAATATTAACACTAACCCTGACCCTAATATTAACACTAATCCTGACCCTAATATTAACTCTAATCCTGACCCTAATATTAACACTAACCCTGACCCTAATATTAACACTAATCCTGACCCTAATATTAACTCTAATCCTGACCCTAATATTAACACTAACCCTGACCCTAATATTAACTCTAATCCTGACCCTAATATTAACACTAACCCTGACCCTAATATTAACTCTAACCCTGACCCTAATATTAACACTAACCCTGACCCTAATATTAACTCTAACCCTGACCCTAATATTAACACTAACCCTGACCCTAATATTAACTCTAACCCTGACCCTAATATTAACACTAACCCTGACCCTAATATTAACACTAATCCTGACCCTAATATTAACACTAATCCTGACCCTAATATTAACTCTAATCCTGACCCTAATATTAACACTAATCCTGACCCTAATATTAACACTAACCCTGACCCTAATATTAACTCTAACCCTGACCCTAATATTAACACTAATCCTGACCCTAATATTAACACTAACCCTGACCCTAATATTAACTCTAACCCTGACCCTAATATTAACACTAATCCTGACCCTAATATTAACTCTAATCCTGACCCTAATATTAACACTAATCCTGACCCTAATATTAACACTAACCCTGACCCTAATATTAACTCTAACCCTGACCCTAATATTAACACTAATCCTGACCCTAATATTAACTCTAACCCTGACCCTAATATTAACTCTAACCCTGACCCCAATATTAACACTAACCCTGACCCTAATATTAACACTAACCCTGACCCTAATATTAACACTAACCCTGACCCTAATATTAACTCTAACCCTGACCCTAATATTAACACTAACCCTGACCCTAATATTAACACTAATCCTGACCCTAATATTAACACTAATCCTGACCCTAATATTAACTCTAACCCTGACCCTAATATTAACACTAATCCTGACCCTAATATTAACACTAACCCTGACCCTAATATTAACTCTAATCCTGACCCTAATATTAACACTAATCCTGACCCTAATATTAACACTAACCCTGACCCTAATATTAACTCTAATCCTGACCCTAATATTAACACTAACCCTGACCCTAATATTAACTCTAATCCTGACCCAAATATTAACTCTAACCCTGACCCCAATATTAACACTAACCCTGACCCTAATATTAACACTAACCCTGACCCTAATATTAACTCTAATCCTGACCCTAATATTAACACGAATCCTGACCCTAATATTAACACTAACCCTGACCCTAATATTAACACTAACCCTGACCCTAATATTAACTCTAATCCTGACCCTAATATTAACACGAATCCTGACCCTAATATTAACACTAACCCTGACCCTAATATTAACACTAACCCTGACCCTAATATTAACTCTAATCCTGACCCTAATATTAACACGAATCCTGACCCTAATATTAACACTAACCCTGACCCTAATATTAACACTAACCCTGACCCTAATATTAACTCTAATCCTGACCCTAATATTAACACGAATCCTGACCCTAATATTAACACTAACCCTGACCCTAATATTAACACTAACCCTGACCCTAATATTAACTCTATCCCTGACCCTAATATTAACACTAACCCTGACCCTAATATTAACTCTATCCCTGACCCTAATATTAACACTAACCCTGACCCTAATATTAACACTAATCCTGACCCTAATATTAACTCTAATCCTGACCCTAATATTAACACTAACCCTGACCCTAATATTAACACTAACCCTGACCCTAATATTAACACTAACCCTGACCCTAATATTAACACGAATCCTGACCCTAATATTAACACTAACCCTGACCCTAATATTAACTCTAATCCTGACCCTAATATTAACACGAATCCTGACCCTAATATTAACTCTAACCCTGACCCTAATATTAACACTAACCCTGACCCTAATATTAACGCTAATCCTGACCCTAATATTAACACTAACCCTGACCCTAATATTAACACTAACCCTGACCCTAATATTAACACGAATCCTGACCCTAATATTAACACGAATCCTGACCCTAATATTAACTCTAACCCTGACCCAAATATTAACACTAATCCTGACCCTAATATTAACACTAATCCTGACCCTAATATTAACTCTAACCCTGACCCTAATATTAACACTAACCCTGACCCTAACATTAACACTAACCCTGACCCTAATATTAACACAAACCCTAACCCTGACCCAAATATTAACTAGAATCCTAACCCTAACCCAATATTAACTCGAATCCTAACACTAATCTTAAGCGTGACCCCAACCCTAACTTTAACCTTAATCATAACCCTAACCCTAACCTTAATCCTAATCGTAACTTGAACCCTAATCGTAACCCTAATTGTGACCCGAATCCTAACTCCAATCCTAACCATAATCTTAAACCTAACCCTAACCCTAATATTAATTCGAATCCTAACCGTAATCGTGACCCTAACCCTAATCTTAACCCTAATCCTAACCGTAACCCTAATCATGACCCTAACATTAACCTTAATCATAACCCCAATCCTAACACTAATCGTAACCCCAACCCTAATCTTAACCCTAATCCTAACCGTAACCCTAATCGTGACCCTAACCCTAACTCAAATCCTAACCCTAACCTTAACCCTACCTAACCGTAACTAGAATCTTAACCCTAATCTGAATATTAACTAACTCTAACTCCAATCCTAATCCCAACACTAGAAGCAGGAGGAGGCCATTCAGCCCCTCGAGCCTGTTCCGCCATTCAATTAGATTCATGGCTGATCTGTATCTGAACTCCATTTACCTGCCTTGGTTCCGTATCACCTTAATACTCTCTGCTAACAAACATCGATCAACCGCACTCTAACCACTTTGGACCGAAGAAAGATAGATCAGAGTATTTTCTAAATGCTCAGAAGCTCGGAACTGTGGGGGAGCAGAGAGATTTAGGGGTCCAAGTACAGAAATCACTAAAAGTTAGTGGACAGATGCAAGAAATAATTTAAAAGGCGAATGGGATGTTGGCCTTTATCTCAAGGGGGCTGGAATCCAAAGGGGGTGGAAGTTATATAAAGCTCTGGTCAGACCCCATCGGAGAGACTCGGGTCCAGTCCTGGGCACTGCGCCGGATATATTGGCCTTGGAGGGGGTGCAGTGTAGATTCACCGCAATAATACCGGGGGATAAAGGGGGTTAAATTACGAGGGACAGGTTGCACAGACTCGGCTTGTATTCCCTTGAGTGTAGAAGATTAAGAGGTGATCTAATTGAGATGTTTAAGATGATTAAAGGATTCGATCGGGGTCGATGGAGAGAAACTATTTCCTCTGGTGGGGGGGAGTCCAGAACAAGGGGGGCATCACCTTAAAATCAGAGCCAGGCCGTTCAGGGGTGATGTCAGGAAACACTTCCTCACACAGAGGGGGAGTGGGAATCTGGAACTCTCTCCCCCAAAAAGGCTGGGGGTCAATTGGAAAATTCAAAACTGAGATTGATCGATTTTTGTTGGGTAAGGGTATTAAGGGTTATGGAACCAAGGCGG
>NW_027139128.1:300000-400564 GCF_035084215.1 Heptranchias perlo | reverse complement strand
TCGAATCCCATATTCCAGCATTTGGTCCGTAGCCTTGTATGCTATGGCATTTCAAGTGCTCATCCAAATGCTTCTTGAATGTTGTGAGGGTTCCTGCCTCCACAACCCTTTCAGGCAGTGAGTTCCAGACTCCAACCACCCTCTGGGTGAAAAAGTTCTCTCTCAAATCCCCTCTAAACAATCTATGTCCCCTTGTTATAGAACCCTCAACGAAGGGAAAAAGCTCCTTAGTATCCATCCTATCTGTGCCCCTCATAATTTTGTACACCTCAATCATGTCCCCCCTCAGCCTCCTCTGCTCCAAGGAAAACAAACCCAATCTTCCCAGTCTCTCTTCATAGCTGAAGCGCTCCAGCCCTGGTAACATCCTGGTGAATCTCCTCTGCACCCTCTCCAAAGCGATCACATCCTTCCTGTAGTGTGGCGACCAGAACTGCACACAGTACTCCAGCTGTGGCCTAACCAGTGTTTTATACAGCTCCATCATAACCTCCTTGCTCTTATATTCTATGCCTCGGCTAATAAAGGCAAGTATCCCATATGCCTTCTTTACCACCTTATCAACCTGTTCCGCCGCCTTCAGGGATCTGTGAACTTGCACACCAAGATCCCTCTGACCCTCTGTCTTGCCTAGGGTCCTCCCATTCATTGTGTATTCCCTTGCCTTGTTAGTCCCTCCAAAGTGCATCACCTCGCACTTTTCCGGGTTAAATTCCATTTGCCACTGTTCCGCCCATCTGACCAACCCATCTATATCGTCCTGCAGACTGAGGCTATCCTCCTCGCTATTTACCACCCTACCAATTTTTGTATCATCAGCGAACTTACTGATCATACCTTTTACATTCATATCCAAGTCGTTAATGTAGACCACAAACAGCAAGGGACCCAGCACCGATCCCTGTGGTACCCCACTGGCCACAGGCTTCCAGTCACAAAAACAACCTTCGACCATCACCCTCTGCCTTCTGCCACTAAGCCAGTTTTGTATCCAAAGTGCCAAGGCACCCTGGACTCCATGGGCTCGTACCTTCTTGACCAGTCTCCTGTGGGGGACTTTATCGAAGGCCTTACTGAAATCCATGTATACCACATCCACTGCGTTACCCTCATCCACACGCCTAGTCACCCCCTCAAAAAATTCAATCAAATTAGTCAGACATGATCTTCCCTTGACAAAGCCATGTTGACGATCCCTGATTAATCCTTGCTTCTCCAAGTGGAGACTAATTTTGTCCTTCAGAATTTTTTCCAATAATTTTCCTACCACTGATGTTAGGCTCACTGGCCTGTAGTTCCCCGGTTTTTCCCTACTCCCCTTCTTGAATAATGGTATTACATTAGCGGTTCTCCAGTCCTCTGGCACATCCCCTGTGGCCAGAGAGGTTGTGACAGTTGCAGTAATTGTGCATCACTTCTTTTACATTCGTTTCCCTGCCTTTATGGCCGCTCTTGTCGCCTTCTGTCGGTGACCCGTTGGTTTAGTTGTGTCGGTGGGCTGTTCTTTGGGTCTCTGAGTGTGAATGAAGGAGCACGCAGCATTAGTGCTTCCGATTACTGTGAGGTGTCTCAAAGCAGGCTGTTAAATTGAGGTTGGGACTTTGGATGTTTGGGGAGTGCAAGAGATAGTATAGAACTTGAATAGTTTTTCGCAGTGTGTGTGTGAAAGCTGAGCTCACAGTCTGTATGAGGTGTGTCATGGAGCCTGCCCCTCGGGTGCAGTGTGGTACGGAGGTTGGGCCCATCCCCCTCCCCCCATCCCCCCTCCCTCCCCCCTCCCCCCTCCCTCCCCCCTCCCTCCTCCCTCCACCCCCATCCCCCCTCCACCCCCATCCCCCCTCCACCCCCATCCCCCCTCCACCCCCATCCCCCCTCCCTCCCCATCCCCCCTCCCTCCCTCCCTCCACCTCCCTCCCTCCCTCCACCCCCCTCCCTCCCTCCCTCCACCCCCCTCCCTCCCTCCCTCCACCCCCCCTCCCTCCCTCCCTCCACCCCCCTCCCTCTCTCCACCCCCCTCCCTCTCTCCCTCCACCCCCCTCCCTCTCTCCCTCCACCCCCCTCCCTCTCTCCCTCCACCCCCCTCCCTCTCTCCCTCCACCCCCCTCCCTCCACCCCCCTCCCTCCCTCCCTCCACCCCCCCCCCCTCCCTCCCTCCCTCCACCCCCCTCCCTCCCTCCTCCACCCCCCTCCCTCCCTCCCTCCACCCCCCTCCCTCCCTCCCTCCACCCCCCTCCCTCCCTCCCTCCACCCCCCTCCCTCCCTCCCTCCACCCCCCTCCCTCCCTCCCTCCACCCCCCCTCCCACCCTCCCTCCACCCCCCTCCCTCCCTCCCTCCACCCCCCTCCCTCCCTCCCTCCACCCCCCTCCCTCCCTCCCTCCACCCCCTCCCTCCCTCCCTCCACCCCCTCCCTCCCTCCCTCCACCCCCCTCCCTCCCTCCCTCCACCCCCCTCCCTCCCTCCCTCCACCCCCCTCCCTCCCTCCCTCCACCCCCTCCCTCCCTCCCTCCACCCCCCTCCCTCCCTCCCTCCACCCCCCTCCCTCCCTCCCTCCACCCCCCTCCCTCCCTCCCTCCACCCCCTCCCTCCCTCCCTCCACCCCCCTCCCTCCCTCCCTCCACCCCCCCTCCCTCCCTCCCTCCACCCCCTCCCTCCCTCCCTCCCTCCACCCCCTCCCTCCCTCCCTCCCTCCACCCCCTCCCTCCCTCCCTCCCTCCACACCCCCTCCCTCCCTCCACCCCCCTCCCTCCCTCCCTCCACCCCCCTCCCTCCCTCCCTCCACCCCCCCTCCCTCCCTCCCTCCACCCCCCTCCCTCCCTCCCTCCACCCCCCTCCCTCCCTCCCTCCACCCCCCCTCCCTCCTCCACCCCCCTCCCTCCCTCCCTCCCTCCACCCCCCTCCCTCCCTCCCTCCCTCCACCCCCCTCCCTCCCTCCCTCCACCCCCCTCCCTCCCGCCCTCCAACCCCTCCCTCCCTCCCTCCCTCCACCCCCCCCTCCCTCCCTCCCTCCCTCCACCCCCCTCCCTCCCTCCCTCCACCCCTCTCCCTCCTCCCTCCACCCCTCTCCCTCCCTCCCTCCACCCCTCTCCCTCCCTCCCTCCACCCCCCTCCCTCCCTCCACCCCCCTCCCTCCCTCCACCCCCCTCCCTCCCTCCACCCCCCTCCCTCCCTCCACCCCCCTCCCTCCCTCCACCCCCCTCCCTCCCTCCACCCCCCTCCCTCCCTCCACCCCCTCCCTCCTCCACCCCCATCCCTCCCTCCACCCCCATCCACCCCCATCCACCCCCATCCCCCCTCCCTCCACCCCCATCCCCCCTCCCTCCACCCCCATCCCCCCTCCCTCCACCCCCATCCCCCCTCCCTCCACCCCCATCCCCCTCCCTCCACCCCCATCCCCCCTCCCTCCACCCCCATCCCCCCTCCCTCCACCCCCATCCCCCCTCCCTCCACCCCCATCCCCCCTCCCTCCACCCCCATCCCCCCTCCCTCCACCCCCATCCCCCCTCCCTCCCTCCCTCCCTCCCTCCACCCCCATCCCCCCTCCCTCCCTCCCTCCCTCCCTCCCTCCACCCCCATCCCCCCTCCCTCCCTCCCTCCCTCCCTCCACCCCCATCCCCCCTCCCTGCCTCCCTCCACCCCCATCCCCCCTCCACCCCCATCCCCCCTCCCTCCCTCCCTCCACCCCCATCCCCCCTCCCTCCCTATCCCCCTCCCTCCCTCCACCCCCATCCCCCCTCCCTCCACCCCCATCCCCCCTCCCTCCCTCCCTATCCCCCCCTCCCTCCCTCCATCCCCCCTCCCTCCCTCCCTCCACCCCCATCCCTCCCTCCCTCCACCCCCATCCCCCCTCCCTCCCTCCCTCCACCCCATCCCCCCTCCCTCCCTCCCTCCACCCCCATCCCCCCTCCCTCCCTCCCTCCACCCCCATCCCCCCTCCCTCCCTCCCTCCACCCCCATCCCCCCTCCCTCCCTCCCTCCACCCCCATCCCCCCTCCCTCCCTCCCTCCACCCCCATCCCCCCTCCCTCCCTCCACCCCCATCCCCCTCCCTCCCTCCCTCCCTCCCTCCCTCCACCCCCATGCCCCCTCCCTCCCTCCCTCCACCCCCATGCCCCCTCCCTCCCTCCCTCACCCCCATGCCCCCTCCCTCCACCCCCATGCCCCCTCCCTCCACCCCCATGCCCCCTCCCTCCACCCCCATGCCCCCTCCCTCCACCCCCATGCCCCCCCCCTCCACCCCCATCCCCCCTCCACCCCCATCCCCCCTCCACCCCCATCCCCCCTCCACCCCCATCCCCCCTCCACCCCCATCCCCCTCCACCCCCATCCCCCCTCCACCCCCATCCCCCCTCCACCCCCATCCCCCCCACCCCATCCCCCACCCCCATCCCCCCTCCACCCCCATTCCCCCCTCCACCCCCATCCCCCCTCCACCCCATCCCCCCTCCACCCCCATCCCCCCTCCACCCCATCCCCCCTCCACCCCCATCCCCCCTCCACCCCCATCCCCCCTCCACCCCCATCCCCCCTCCACCCCCATCCCCCCTCCACCCCCATCCCCCCTCCACCCCCATCCCCCCTCCACCCCCATCCCCCCTCCACCCCCATCCCCCCTCCACCCCCATCCCCCCTCCACCCCCATCCCCCCTCCACCCCCATCCCCCTCCACCCCCATCCCCCCTCCACCCCCATCCCCCCTCCACCCCCATCCCCCTCCACCCCCATCCCCCCTCCACCCCCATCCCCCCTCCACCCCCATCCCCCCTCCACCCCCATCCTCCCTCCACCCCCTCCTCCCTCCACCCCCCTCCCTCCCTCCACCCCCCTCCCTCCCTCCACCCCCCTCTCCCCCCCTCCCTCCCCCTCCCTCCCTCCCCCCCCATCCCCCCTCCCCCCCATCCCCCTCCCCCCCATCCCCCCTCCCCCCCATCCCCCCTCCCCCCCATTCCCCCTCCCCCCTCCCCCCCATTCCCCCTCCCCCCTCCCCCCCATCCCCCTCCTCCCCCCTCACCCCCCATCCCCCCTCCCTCCCATCCCCCCTCCCTCCACCCCCATCCCCCCTCCCTCCACCCCCATCCCCCCTCCCTCCACCCCCATCCCCCCTCCCTCCACCCCCATCCCCCCTCCCCCCCATTCCCCCTCCCCCCTCCCCCCCATCCCCCTCCTCCCCCCTCACCCCCATCCCCCCTCCCTCCCGATCCCCCCTCCCTCCACCCCCATCCCCCCCCTCCCTCCACCCCCATCCCCCCTCCCTCCACCCCCATCCCCCCTCCCTCCACCCCCATCCCCCCTCCCTCCACCCCCATCCCCCCCTCCCTCCACCCCCATCCCCCCTCCCTCCCTCCCTCCCTCCACCCCCATCCCCCTCCCTCCCTCCCCCCCCCCCCCATCCCCCCTCCCTCCCTCCACCCTCCCTCCACCCCCCCTCCCTCCCTCCCTCCACCCCCATCCCCCCTCCCTCCACCCCCATCCCCCCTCCCTCCCTCCCTCCACCCCCATCCCCCCTCCCTCCCTCCACCCCCATCCCCCCTCCCTCCCCATCCCCCCTCCCTCCCCATCCCCCTCCTCCCTCCACCCCCATCCCCTCTCCCTCCCTCCAACCCCCCATCCCTCCCTCCACCCCCATCCCTCCCTCCACTCCCATCCCTCCCTCCACTCCCATCCCTCCCTCCACCCCCATCCCTCCCTCCCTCCACCCCCATCCCTCCCTCCCTCCACCCCCATCCCTCCCTCCCTCCACCCCCATCCCTCCCTCCCTCCACCCCCATCCCTCCCTCCCTCCACCCCCATCCCTCCCTCCCTCCACCCCCATCCCTCCCTCCCTCCACCCCCATCCCTCCCTCCCTCCACCCCCATCCCTCCCTCCCTCCCTCCACCCCCATCCCTCCCTCCCTCCCTCCACCCCCATCCCTCCCTCCCTCCACCCCCATCCCTCCCTCCCTCCACCCCCATCCCTCCCTCCCTCCACCCCCATCCCTCCCTCCCTCCACCCCCATCCCTCCCTCCCTCCACCCCCATCCCTCCCTCCCTCCACCCCCATCCCTCCCTCCCTCCACCCCCATCCCTCCTCCCTCCACCCCCATCCCTCCCTCCCTCCACCCCCATCCCTCCCTCCCTCCACCCCCATCCCTCCCTCCCTCCACCCCCATCCCTCCCTCCCTCCACCCCCATCCCTCCCTCCCTCCACCCCCATCCCTCCCTCCCTCCACCCCATCCCTCCCTCCCTCCACCCCCATCCCTCCCTCCCTCCACCCCCATCCCTCCCTCCCTCCACCCCATCCCTCCCTCCCTCCACCCCCATCCCTCCCTCCTCCACCCCCATCCCTCCCTCCCTCCACCCCCATCCCTCCCTCCCTCCACCCCCATCCCTCCCTCCCTCCACCCCCATCCCTCCCTCCCTCCACCCCCATCCCTCCCTCCCTCCACCCCATCCCTCCCTCCCTCCACCCCCATCCCTCCCTCCCTCCACCCCCATCCCTCCCTCCCTCCACCCCCATCCCTCCCTCCCTCCACCCCCATCCCCCTCCCTCCCTCCACCCCCATCCCCCCTCCCTCCCTCCACCCCCATCCCCCCTCCCTCCCTCCACCCCCATCCCCCTCCCTCCCTCCCCCCCCATCCCCCCTCCCTCCCTCCCCCCCCATCCCCCCTCCCTCCCTCCCCCCCCATCCCCCCTCCCTCCCTCCCCCCCATCCCCCCTCCCTCCCTCCACCCCCTCCCTCCCTCCCTCCACCCCCTCCCTCCCTCCCTCCACCCCCTCCCTCCCTCCCTCCCTCCCTCCCTCCACCCCCTCCCTCCCTCCCTCCACCCCTCCCTCCCTCCCTCCACCCCCTCCCTCCCTCCCTCCACCCCCTCCCTCCCTCCCTCCACCCCCATCCCCCCTCCCTCCCTCCCTCCACCCCCATCCCCCCTCCCTCCCTATCCCCCCTCCCTCCCTCCACCCCCATCCCCCCTCCCTCCCTCCCTCCACCCCCATCCCCCTCCTCCCTCCCTCCCTCCACCCCCATCCCCCCCCTCCACCCCATCCCCCCTCCACCCCCATCCCCCCTCCACCCCATCCCCCCTCCACCCCCTCCCTCCCTCCCCCCCCATCCCCCCTCCCCCCCCATCCCCCCTCCCCCCCTCCCCCCTCCCCCCCATCCCCCTCCCCCCCATCCCCCCTCCCCCCCATCCCCCCTCCCCCCCATCCCCCCCCCCCCCATCCCCCCTCCCCCCCCATCCCCCCTCCCCCCCCATCCCCCCTCCCCCCCCCATCCCCCCCTCCCCCCCCCCATCCCCCCCCATCCCCCCCCCATCCCCCCTCCCCCCCCCATCCCCCTCCCCCCCCCATCCCCCCCCCCCTCCACCCCCATCCCCCCTCCCTCCACCCCCATCCCCCCTCCCTCCACCCCCATCCCCCCTCCCTCCACCCCCATCCCCCCTCCCTCCACCCCATCCCCCCTCCGTCCACCCCCATCCCCCCTCCCTCCACCCCCATCCCCCCTCCCTCCACCCCCATCCCCCCTCCCTCCACCCCCATCCCCCTCCCTCCCCACCCCCATCCCCCCTCCCTCCACCCCCATCCCCCCTCCCTCCACCCCCATCCCCCCTCCCTCCACCCCCATCCCCCCTCCCTCCACCCCCATCCCCCTCCCTCCCTCCCTCCCCCCCCATCCCCCCTCCCTCCCCCCCCATCCCTCCACCCCCATCCCTCCACCCCCATCCCTCCACCCCCATCCCTCCACCCCCATCCCTCCACCCCCATCCCTCCACCCCCATCCCTCCACCCCCATCCCTCCACCCCCATCCCTCCACCCCCATCCCTCCACCCCCATCCCTCCACCCCCATCCCTCCACCCCCATCCCTCCACCCCCATCCCTCCACCCCCATCCCTCCACCCCCATCCCTCCACCCCCATCCCTCCACCCCCATCCCCCCACCCCCATCCCCCCTCCCTCCCTCCACCCCCATCCCCCCTCCCTCCCTCCACCCCCATCCCCCCTCCCTCCCTCCACCCCATCCCCCCTCCCTCCACCCCATCCCCCCTCCCTCCCTCCCTCCACCCCCATCCCCCCTCCCTCCCTCCCTCCCTCCCTCCACCCCATCCCCCCTCCCTCCCTCCCTCCACCCCCATCCTCCCTCCCTCCCTCACTCCACCCCCTCCCTCCCTCACTCCACCCCCCTCCCTCCCTCCCTCCACCCCCATCCCCCCTCCCTCCCTCCCTCCACCCCCTCCCTCCCTCCCTCCACCCCCTCCCTCCTCCCTCCACCCACTCCCTCCCTCCCTCCACCCCCTCCCTCCCTCCCTCCACCCCCTCCCTCCCTCCCTCCACCCCCTCCCTCCCTCCCTCCACCCCCCTCCCTCCCTCCCTCCACCTCCCCCCCTCCCTCCCTCCCCCCCCCCTCCCTCCCCATCCCCCCCCTCCCTCCCCATCCCCCCCCTCCCTCCCCATCCCCCCCCTCCCTCCCCATCCCCCCCTCCCTCCCCATCCCCCCCCTCCCTCCCCATCCCCCCCCTCCCTCCCCATCCCCCTCTCCCTCCCCATCCCCTCTCCCTCCCCATCCCCCCCTCCCTCCCCATCCCCCCCCCTCCCTCCCCATCCCCCCCCTCCCTCCCCATCCCCCCCCCTCCCTCCCCATCCCCCCCCTCCCTCCCCATCCCCCCCCTCCCTCCCCATCCCCCCCCCTCCCTCCCCATCCCCCCCCTCCCTCCCCATCCCCCCCCCTCCCTCCCCATCCCCCCCCCTCCCTCCCCATCCCCCCCCCTCCCTCCCCATCCCCCCCCCTCCCTCCCCATCCCCCCCCCTCCCTCCCCATCCTCCCTCCCTCCCTCCCCATCCTCCCTCCCTCCCCCTCCCTCCCCCCCTCCCTCCCCCCATCCCCCCCCCTCCCTCCCCCCATCCCCCCCCCTCCCTCCCCCCATCCCCCCCCCTCCCTCCCCCCATCCCCCCCCCTCCCTCCCCCCATCCCCCCCCCTCCTCCCCCCATCCCCCCCCCTCCTCCCCCCATCCCCCCCCTCCCTCCCAGCACCCCGTGCGGAGGGCGGCGGACCATGTTTGTTATCGCACTGATTGACCACAGATTCCTGGTGATCAAATCCTCAGCTCCGATTGTCATTCATTGATTTCCTCGGATGCACTGGAGATTCCCCGGGGCGGAGAGTGGGAGGCGGGACTGTAACACAGATGGTAACCGGGGAATGAACATTGCGTGAACAAGTTGTTGAATGTTTCTGCTTTTCTTTTATCATTCTTAGTGAAAATACTGATTCGAGGTGATAGAAACACAGGAAAGACAACACTATGGCACAGGCTTCAGGGCAAGAAGTTTGTGGAACAATACATCCCAACTCAGGAGATCCAAGTCACCAGCATTCACTGGAGCTACAAAAGTAAGTGGAAAGGGGATCATTTATGAGACCGGCACTTTTTAGAAGTTGAATAAAACGCAGAACATCTGTCTATGCTGGAAACAGTCAGCAGGTGGGTCAGTGTCTGTGGGGAGAGTGGGCCAGATAATGACCTGTCTATGCTGGAAACACTCAGCAGGTGGGTCAGTGTCTGTGGGGAGAGCGGCCTGTTAACATTCTGGGCCTGGACCACTCGGCAGGAGTTTTATGGGTTTGAATCTTCAGTGTTTTGAGGGGCGGTGGAATTGGAGTCGAGGAGAGGCTGAAGAAATCCACAGGCGATGATGGTGCTCCCTTCTCAATTGCTGTTCAAGACAGACTCCGGTATCTGGATATCAGTGACAGGAGAGCACCCAAGGTGTCAGGTGCAGGAGAGCCCCTCCCCATCGTACTATGATCATATGTTGCTGAGGACAGTGCATTAGTGTGAAGATATAGAGTCAAGCTTCCTCTACACTGTCCATCAAACACTCCCAGGGCATTAGGGTTAGGTCTGTGCAGAAACTGAGCTCCCAATACTTGCCTGGATGAGTGCAGCTCCAACAACACTCAAGAAACTCAACACCATCCAGGACAAAGCAGCCCGCTTGATTGGCACCCCATCCACCACCCTAAACATTCACTCCCTTCACCGGCACACAGTGGCTGCAGTGTGTACCATCCACAGGATGCACTGCAGCAACTCGCTATGGCTTCTTCGACAGCACCTCCCAAACTCGCGACCATTTAGAAAGATAAGGGCAGCAGGCACATGGGAACAACACCACCTGCATGTTCCCCTCCAAGTAACACACCATCCCGACTTGGAAATATATCGCCGTTCCTTCATCGTCGCTGGGTCAAAATCCTGGAACTCCCTTCCTAACAGCATTGTGGGAGAACTTCACCACACGGACTGCAGCGGTTCAAGAAGGCGGCTCACCACCACCTTCTCAAGGGCAATTGGGGATGGGCAATAAATGCTGGCCTCGCAGCGACGCCCACATCCCATGAACGAATGGGGAAAAAAAAGATCCGGGAGTAGAGACTGAGCTCCCAATACTTGTAGATCAGGGAGCATAGACTGACAGCCTTTTAAATGGCTCCTTGTCTACTGATACATAAACACCGTTGTTAAACATGGTATTACAGGAAATGATTAGTCGTGAAGAATAATTTTAAATGTTGTGCCTAAATCTACTTTGCTGCTAATGAAATGGCCCATTTTCATTATGCTAATGCAAACAGTTTATTTCTGTTAGAGCAGGTGCTGTACAGATGGTATATGTTCCTGGTGAGATATTGATCTTTTGTCAAATGTTGCATGCACAGGCAATTTCTAGAAGCAATAATTTGAGTCAAAGGCAAATATCTCTGCTGTTTAATTGACTACAGTATTGGATGTAATGGAAATGACTCCAGAGAACCCAACCCATTTACTCTCACAGGCCACCAGTGCCAATAATCCCGTCGCAGCCATTATACATCGGCTGTCACCGCCCTGATTTAAAACTAGTCAAACTCTGTCCTCCTTCCTCTTGCATCGAGTTACATTGAATCTACAGCACAGAAACAGGCCACAGAAACTCGTCTATGCCAGCGTTTATGCTCCACATGAGTCTCCTCCCACCCTACTTTATATCACCCTATCAGCATGCTCTTCTATTCCTTTCCCTCTCTTGTGTTTATTGAGCTTCCCCTTAAATGCATCTGTGCTATTCGCCTCAACTACTCTTTGTGGTAGCGAGTTCCACATTCTCACCACTCTCTGGGTAAAGAAGTTTCTCCTGAATTCCCTATTGGATTTATTAGTAACTATTTTATATTTATGACCCCTAGTTTTGGACTCCCCACAAGTGGAAACATTTTGTCTATGTCTGCCTTCTTGTTCACAAAGGTTAAGAATAATTTCACTATACTGAGTTCCCTGGCCTCTATGGAGCAGAAAGGCCCAGGACTGATCTGTTACGTGCCGAGTTAGCTGAACACAGTTGGACTGCCGTGATTGTCCTCAGCACCCTGGGCTGGGAGAGGGGATATCTGGGTTCCACTCTGAATGGCTATCCATCCACAGGAGGAAATGGGGAAAAGTGTAAAATTAAACAGGGCTGCTGAGTTTGAGGGGTCTGTCCCAGAGAAGTTGCTAAGCCCGTGAATGGTGATTATTGGGACAGTATTACTGCAGTACTCTGCAAACACTTCATCCACTGTTAATAGAGCTCGTCCTCAGAACTACCTCCTGAACACAACCCTATCTCATCACATTTAAACAAACACTAAACATAGAAAGGAGACGGTAACGAACGTTTTTTGTAAAGATGTCATTTCTGTTAACAGCCTGTCATTTACCCTCTGCCTTTATCGTCTCGAGGCTGGTGTTTGTGACTCATTACCCCCTCTGCCTTTATCGTCTCGAGGCTGGTGTTTGTGACTCATTACCCCCTCTGCCTTTAGCGTCTCGAGGCTGATGTTTGTGACTCATTACCCCCTCTGCCTTTATCGTCTCGAGGCTGGTGTTTGTGACTCATTACCCCCTCTGCCTTTAGCGTCTCGAGGCTGGTGTTTGTCACTCATTACCCCCTCTGCCTTTATCGTCTCGAGGCTGGTGTTTGTGACTCATTACCCCCTCTGCCTTTAGCGTCTCGAGGCTGGTGTTTGTCACTCATTACCCCCCTCTGCCTTTATCGTCTCGAGGCTGGTGTTTGTGACTCATTACCCCCTCTGCCTTTATCGTCTCGAGGCTGGTGTTTGTGACTCATTACCCCCTCTGCCTTTAGCGTCTCGAGGCTGGTGTTTGTCACTCATTACCCCCTCTGCCTTTAGCGTCTCGAGGCTGGTGTTTGTCACTCATTACCCCCTCTGCCTTTATCGTCTCGAGGCTGGTGTTTGTGACTCATTACCCCCTCTGCCTTTATCGTCTCGAGGCTGGTGTTTGTGACTCATTACCCCCTCTGCCTTTAGCGTCTCGAGGCTGGTGTTTGTGACTCATTACCCCCTCTGCCTTTATCGTCTGGAGTCTGTGATTCAGTTACCTCCTGTGACTTCATTGTCTCAAGTCTGATGATTATACCTGTGCCTTTACTGTCCCTCATCTGGCGTCTGTGACTCATTCACCCTGTGCCTTTACAGTCTCGAGTCTGGTGTATCATGATATCATAGTAGGTACAGCACAGCAGGAGGCCATTCAGCCCATCATGCGTGCGCAGGCTCTTTGAAAGAACTATCCATTTAGTTCCATTCCCCCTTTCTTTCCCCATAGCCCTGTAAATTTATTCCCTTCAAGTATTTATCTAGTTCCCTTTTGAAAGTAACTATTGAATCTGCTTCCACCGCCCTTTCAGGCAGCACATTCCAGATCATAACAACTCGCTGCGCAAAAAAATGTTTCCTCATGTCGCTTTTTTGCCGATCACCTTAAATCTGTGTCCTCTGGTTACCGACCCTCCTGCCACTGGAAACAGTTTCTTCTTATTTACTCTATCAAAACTGTTCATGATTTTGAACACCTCGATCAAATCTCCCCTTAACCTTCTCTGTTCTAAGGAGAACAACCCCAGCTTCTCCAATCTCTCCACATAACTGAAGTCCCTCATCCCTGGGACCATTCTGGTAAATCCCCATCTGCACCCTCTCCAAGGCCTTGACATCCTTCCTAAAGTGCGGTGCCCAGAATTGAACACATTAGCTGAGGCCTAACCAGTGATTTATAAAGGTTTAGCATAACTTCCTTGCTTTTGTACTCTATGCCTCTATTAATAAAGCCCAGGATCCTGTATGTTTTTTTAACAACCTTCTCAGCTTGTGTATGTGCACCCTCAGATCTCTCTCTGTTCCTGCACCCCCTTCAAAATTGTCCCATTTAGTTTATATTGCCTCTCCTCATTCTTCCTACCGGAATACATCACTTCACACTTCCTTGCGTTAAATTTCATCTGCCGTGTGACCGCCCATTTCACCAGTCTGACTATGTCCTCCTAAAGTCTGTTACTATCCTTCACGTTGTTTACTACATTTCTGAGTTTCGTGTCATCTGCAGACTTTGAAATTATACCCTGTATATCCAAGTCCAGGTCATTAATATATATCAAAAAGAGCAGTGGTCCTAATACTGACCCCTGGGGAACACCACTGTAAACTTCCCTCCAGTCTGAAAAACAACCGTTCACCACTACTCTCTTCTTTCTGTCCATTAGCCAATTTTATATCCACGCAGCCACTGTCCCTTTAATCCCATGGGCTTCAATTTTGCTAACAAGCCTATTATGTGGCACTTTATCAAACGCCTTTTGAAAGTCCATGTACACAACATCAACCGCACTACCCACATCAACCCTCTCCGTTACTTCATCAAATACGATTTTCCTTTAACAAATCCATGCTGACTTTCATTAATTACCCCATACTTTTCCAAGTGCCAATTAATTTTGTCCCAGATTATTGTCTCTAAAAGTTTCCTCACCACCGACATTAGGCTGACTGGCCTGTAATTGCCGGGTTTATCCCTTTCCCCCTTTTTTGAACAGGGGTGTAACATTTGCGATCCTCCAGTCCTCTGGCATCGTCGCCATAATCTAAGGAGGATTGGAAGATTGTGGCCAGAGCCTCTGCAATTTCCACCCTTACTTCCCTCAGTAACCTAAGATGCATCCCATCTGGACCGGGTGACTTTTCCACTGCCGATCTTTTTAAGTACGTCCTCTTCATCTATTTTTATCCTTTCCAATATCGCTACCTCCTCCTCCTTACTGCTACATCCTCTTAAGGACATGAGAACATAAGAAATAGGTGCAGGAGTAGGCCGTACAGCCCATCAAGCCTGCACCGTCATTCAATAAGATCAAGGCTGATCTTCGACCTCAACTGCACTTTCCCTCCCTATCCCCATTAGCTGAGAGTGACTGCCCTTGACTTCAAGGCAGCATTTGACCGAGTGTGGCATCAAGGAGCTCCAGTAAAATTGAAGTCAATGGGAATCAGGGGGAAAACTCTCCAGTGGATGGAGTCAAACCTGACACAAAGGAAGATGGTATTGGTTGTTGGAGGCCAATCATCTCAGCCCCAGGATATCGCTGCAGGAGTTCCTCAGGGCAGTGTCCTAGGCCCAACCATCTTCAGCTGCTTCATCAATGACCTTCCCTCCATCATAAGGTCAGAAATGGGGATGTTTGCTGATGGTTGCATAGTGTTCAGTTCCATTCGCAACCCCTCAGATAATGAAGCAGTCCGTGCCCGCTTGCAGCAAGACCTGGACAACATCCAGGCTTGAGCTGATAAGTGGCAAGTAACATTCATGCCAGACAAGTGTCAGGCAATGACTATCTCCAACAAGAGAGATTCTAACCACCTCCCTGCATTACCATCGCCGAATCTCCCACCATCAACATCCTGGGGGTCACCATTGACCAGAAACTTAACTGGACTAGCCATATAAATACTGTGGCTACAAGAGAAGGTCAGAGGCTGGGTATTCTGCATCGAGTGACTCACCTCCTGACTCCCTAAAGCCTTCCCACCATCTACAAGGCACAAATCAGGAGTGTGATGGAATACTCTCCACTTGCCTGGATGAGTGCAGCTCCAACAACACTCAAGAAGTTCAACATCATCCAGGACAAAGCAGCCCGTGTGATTGGCACCCCACCCACCACCTTAAACATTCACTCCCTTCACCACCGACGCACCGTGGCTGCAGTGTGTACCATCCATAGGATGCACTACAGCAACTCGCCAAGGCTTCTTCGACAGCACTTCCCAAACCCGCGACCTCTACCACCTAGAAGGTCAAGGGCAGCAGGCACATGGGAACAACACCACCTGCACGTTCCCCTCCAAGCCACACACCATCCTGACTTGGAAATATATCGCCATTCCTTCATCATCGCTGGGTCAAAATCCTGGAACTCCCTTCCTAACAGCACTGTGGGAGAACCGTCACCACACGGACTGCAGCGGTTCAAGAAGGCGGCTCACCACCACCTTCTCAAGGGCAATTAGGGATGGGCAATAAATGCTGGCCTTGCCAGCGACACCCACATCCCATGAATGAACAAAAAAAATAAGTTTCCCTTAGTGTCCAAATAACTGAGCATCCACAGCCCTCAAGGGGTAGAGAATTCCAAAGATTCATAACCCTCTGAATGCAGAAATTTTTCCTCATCTCGGTCATAAATGGCCGACCCCTTATCCTGAGACTATGCCCCCTAGTTCTAGACTGTCCAGCCAAGGGCAAAGAGCCTCTCAGCGTCTACTCTGTCAAGCCCTCTCAGAATTCTATACATTTCAATGAAATCACCTCTCATTCTTCTGAACTCTAGAGAATATAGACCCATTCTACTCAATCTCTCCTCATAGGACAACCCTCTCATCCCAGGAATCAATCTAGTGAACCTTCGTTGCACTGCCTCTCAGGCAAGTATATCCTTCCTTAGGTAAGGAGACCAAAACTGTACACAGAACTCCAGGTGAGGTCTCACCAGAACCCTGTACAATTTCAGCAAGACTTCCTTACTCTTATACCACAACCCCCTTGCAATAAAGGCGAACATACCATTTGCCTTCCCAATTGCTTGCTGTACCTGCATTTTAACATTTTGTGATTCATGTACAAGGACACCTAAATCTCTCTGAATACCAACATTACTTCGTCTCTCACCTTTGGAAAAAAATAATCTGCTTTTCTACTTTTCCTACCAAAGTGAATAACCTCATATTTCCCCACATTATACTCTATCTGCCACCTTCTTGCCCACTCACTTAACCTGTCTGTATCACTTTGCAGACTCTTTGTGTCCTCCTTACAGATTACTTTCCTACCTAGCTTTGTATCATCAGCAAACTTGGATTCATTACACTCAGTCCCTTCATCTAAGTCATTAATATAGATTGTAAACAGCTGAGGCCCAAGCACCGATCCTTGTGGCACCCCACTAGTTACAGCCTGCCAACCCGAAAATGACCTGTTTATTCCTAGTCTCTTTTCTGTCCATTAACCAATCCTCAATCCATGCTAATATATTACCCCCACTCCCATGAGCCCTAATCTTGTGTAACAACCTCTTGTGTGGCACCTTATCAAATGTCTTTTGAAAATCCAAATATACAAAATTAACTGGTTCCCCTTTATCTACCCTGCTAGTTACATCCTCAAAAAACTCTAATAGTTTTGTCAAACCCGATGTCCCTTTCATAAAACCATATTGACTCTGCCTAATCATATTATGATTTTCTAAGTGTCCTGTTACTGCTTCCTTAATAATAGATTCTTGCATTTCCCTACTGCTGATGGCAGGCCAACTGGCCTATAGTTCCCTGCCCTCGGTCACTGCTCCCTCTCCTTTATATCCCCTCTCTGCTCTCGGTCACTGCTCCCTCTCCTTTATATCCCCTCTCTGCTCTCGGTCACTGCTCCCTCTCCTTTATATCCCCGCCCTGCTCTCGGTCACTGCTCCCTCTCCTTTATATCCCCGCCCTGCCCTCGGTCACTGCTCCCTCTCCTTTATATCCCCACCCTGCTCTCGGTCACTGGTCCCTCTCCTTTATATCCCCGCCCTGCTCTCGGTCACTGCTCCCTCTCCTTTATATCCCCGCTCTGCTCTCGGTCACTGCTCCCTCCTTTATATCCCCGCCCTGCCCTCGGTCACTGCTCCCTCTCCTTTATATCCCCGCTCTGCTCTCGGTCACTGCTCCCTCTCCTTTATATCCCCACCCTGCTCTCGGTCACTGCTCCCTCCTTTATATCCCCGCCCTGCCCTCGGTCACTGCTCCCTCTCCTTTATATTCCTGCCCTGCTCTCGGTCATTGCTCCCTCTCCTTTATATCCCCGCCCTGCCCTCGGTCACTGCTCCCTCTCCTTTATATTCCTGCCCTGCTCTCGGTCACTGCTCCCTCTCCTTTATATTCCTGCCCTGCTCTCGGTCACTGCTCCCTCTCCTTTATATCCCCGCCCTGCTCTCGGTCACTGCTCCCTCTCCTTTATATCCCCGCCCTGCTCTCGGTCACTGCTCCCTCTCCTTTATATCCCCGCCCTGCTCTCGGTCACTGCTCCCTCTCCTTTATATCCCCGCCCTGCTCTCGGTCACTGCTCCCTCCCCTTTATATCCCCGCCCTGCTCTCGGTCACTGCTCCCTCCCCTTTATATCCCCGCCCTGCTCTCGGTCACTGCTCCCTCTCCTTTATATCCCCGCCCTGCTCTCGGTCACTGCTCCCTCTCCTTTATATCCCCACCCTGCTCTCGGTCACTACTCCCTCCTTTATATCCCCGCCCTGCTCTCGGTCACTGGTCCCTCTCCTTTATATCCCCGCCCTGCCCTCGGTCACTGGTCCCTCTCCTTTATATCCCCGCCCTGCCCTCGGTCACTGGTCCCTCTCCTTTATATCCCCGCCCTGCCCTCGGTCACTGGTCCCTCTCCTTTATATCCCCACCCTGCCCTCGGTCACTGGTCCCTCTCCTTTATATCCCCACCCTGCTCTCGGTCACTGGTCCCTCTCCTTTATATCCCCACCCTGCCCTCGGTCACTGTTCCCTCTCCTTTATATCCCCACCCTGCTCTCGGTCACTGGTCCCTCTCCTTTATATCCCCGCCCTGCCCTCGGTCACTGGTCCCTCTCCTTTATATTCCCGCCCTGCTCTCGGTCACTGCTCCCTCCTTTATATCCCCACCCTGCTCTCGGTCACTGCTCCCTCTCCTTTATATTCCCACCCTGCTCTCGGTCACTGGTCCCTCTCCTTTATATCCCCACCCTGCCCTCGGTCACTGCTCCCTCTCCTTTATATCCCCACTCTGCTCTCGGTCACTGCTCCCTCCTTTATATCCCCGCCCTGCTCTCGGTCACTGCTCCCTCTCCTTTATATCCCCGCCCTGCTCTCGAACCTCTGCTCCTGCTCCTTTTATCCCCAATAACCACTAAAAACTGAAAAGACTAACCAATGAACTAAATGCTCACTGACTTGCCCCCGGCGCTCCTCCTTGCCATGTTTTCATTCCTCGTGCGTCTCCCTTTCTGCTCCGCCCAGTCTCAATCTACAGTTTTTTGGTTCAAATCACTCAGCACCTCCTTCCCTCTACACCTAATTCCCACACTCACCAAATTCCCAGTTGAAAGTCCTCACTCCGTTAGAGGTTCACTCCGTTAGAGGTTCACTCCGTTAGAGGTTCACTCCGTTAGAGGTTCACTCCGTTAGAGGTTCACTCCGTTAGAGGTTCACTCCGTTAGAGGTTCACTCCGTTAGAGGTTCACTCCGTTAGAGGTTCACTCCGTCTTTCCCAACCTCTGTGCTCAAGCTCCCTAGTGAAGATGGATGTGAAGTATTCATTTAATGCCTCAGCCATGCCCTCTGCCTCCTCAAGATCTTTTTTGTCCCTAATCGGTCCCGCACATCCCTTGACTACTATTTATTTTTTTCATAAAAGATTTTTGGATTTCTTTTTATGTTAGCCACTAATCTTTTCTCATACTCTCTCTTTGCCCCTCTTATTCCCTATTTTAGATCTCCTCTGTACTTTCTGTATTCAGCCTGGTTCTCTACTGTATTATGAACCTTACATTCATCATAAGCCTCCTTTTTCATTTAAATTTCTATATCTTTAGTCATCCAGGGAGCTCTAGCTTTGGATGCCCCTCCTTTCCCCCTCGTAGGGATGTGTCTACTCTGTACCCGAACCATCTCCTCCTTGAAAGTCTCCCATTGCCCGTTCACTGTTTGCCTACCAATTTTTGATTTCAATCCACTTGAGCAAGATCCCCTTTTTAACTCACTGAAATTTGCCCTCCTCCAGTTAAGTATTTTCACATTCCATGTCCTTTTCCATAACTATTCTAACCTAATGATATTATGATCACTGTTCCCCAAATGCTCCCCCACTGAAACATGCTCCACCTTCCCCACTTCATTCCCCAGAACCAGATCCAGCACGGCTTCCTTCCTGGTTGGGCTGGAAACTCACTGTTCCAGAAAGTTCTCTTGAACACACTGTTACTGTCCCAGTCTATAGTCGGGATAATTGAAGTCTCCCATTATCACTACACTATAGTTCTTGCACCTTTCTGTAATTTGCCTGCAAATGTTCTCCTCCTCTATCTCCTTCCCGCTATTTGGTGGCCTATAATATACACCCAGTAGTGTAATAGCTCCTCGATTGTTCCTTAATTCTAAACAAATAGGTTCTGTCTTTGACCCCAAAACTACACCATCCCTTTCAAATGCTATAATAGTTTCTTTGATTAATACTGCCGTTCCCCCCCTACCCCCGCCTCCTTTCCTTCCTTTCCTGAATACCTTGTAGCCGGGAATATTAAGTTCCCAATCCTCCCCTTCTTTGAGCCAGGTCTCTGTTATTGCCACTATATCATAGTCCCATGTGGTGACGTAAGCCTGCAGCTCACCAACCTTATTTACCCCACTACGTGCATTTACGCACATGCACTCCAAACCCATCTCAGACTGCTTCGCATTCACCCCTGTCTGATCCCTCCTATTTCTGAACTATTCTTTACTCTAGTGCTATTTGTCCTTCCGTGTCCCCTGTGCACCTTGTTTCTCCACTCTAACATTTCATCCTGGTGCCCACCCCCTGGTGTCTGAGACTGTTATCCTGTGCCTTTAAACTCTCGAGTCTGCTGTCAGTGGCTCGTTACCCCATGTACCTTTACCGTCTCCTGTCTGATGTCTGTGCTTTGTCACCCCCTGTGCCTTTACCCTCTCGAGTCTGGTGTCTGGGGTGCAGTCACCCCCTGTGTCTTTACCCTCTGGTGTCTGGGGTGCAGTCACCCCCTGTGCCTTTACTGCTTTGGGCCATGGGGGGAGCTGTCAGTTACCTGTGAAATTTCCATTTGTTCAGCTCACTGATGCAAATTGCACCTTTTGTGTTATTGCAGCAACTGATGACATTGTGAAGGTGGAAGTGTGGGACATAGTGGATAAAGGTAAGTGCTCTCTACCACCTCGAACATCAAAGCTCTGTGTAATTATCCTGAAAAGGTGTCTGGGTCGAGCAGAATGTCACGTCTGAGCTCTGTGGAGTTGTTTTTTGTCTCATTTCGCCCTCACTTTGTAAGTTCCCCCTCGCGTCGCGCCCGCCCCCTCGCGTCGCGCCCGCCCCCTCGCGTCGCGCCCGCCCCCTCGCGTCGCGCCCGCCCCCTCGCGTCGCGCCCGCCCCCTCGCGTCGCGCCCGCCCCCTCGCGTCGCGCCCGCCCCCTCGCGTCGCGCCCGCCCCCTCGCGTCGCGCCCGCCCCCTCGCGTCGCGCCCGCCCCCTCGCGTCGCGCCCGCCCCCTCGCGTCGCGCCCGCCCCCTCGCGTCGCGCCCGCCCCCTCGCGTCGCGCCCGCCCCCTCGCGTCGCGCCCGCCCCCTCGCGTCGCGCCCGCCCCCTCGCGTCGCGCCCGCCCCCCCCCGCACCTCTGTCTGAGCCTGACCGTTCTTCAGATGGAGTTGTTTTACTTTTGTGAGATTTTGGTTTTGGGGACTAGAATGAACCAGACTGTTCGTATCCATGCCCCTGAGATGAGTTTCTGTCCCCATATCCGCTCCATCACCAAGACCCCCTACTCCCACCTCCGTCACATCGCTCGGCTCCGCCCCTGCCTCAGCTCAACTGCTGCTGAAACCCTCATCCGTGCCTTTGTTACCTCCAGACTCGACTATTCCAATGCTCTCCTGGCCGGCCTCCCATCCTCCACCTTCTGTAGATTCCACTTCATCCGAAAATCCTGCTACCTGTATTCTAACTTGCACCAAGTCCTGTTCACCCATCACCCCAGTGCTCTCTGACCCACATTGGCTCCTTGTCACCCAATGCCTCAAAAAAAATTCTCATCCTCATGTTTAAATATGGCCTCGCCCCTCCCCATCTCTGTAACCCCTTCTCCCACCCCCTCAATCTTTCTGTTCCTCTGACTCTTGCCTTTTGAGCCCCCTTTCGCTCCACTATTGGCGGCCATGTCTTCAGCTGTCTAGGCCTTAAGGTCTGGAATTCCCTCCCTAAACCCCTCTGCCTTT
The DNA here is from genome assembly GCF_035084215.1 of Heptranchias perlo. Taxonomy (NCBI): domain Eukaryota; kingdom Metazoa; phylum Chordata; class Chondrichthyes; order Hexanchiformes; family Hexanchidae; genus Heptranchias; species Heptranchias perlo. The sequence continues at coordinate 379,208 of NW_027139128.1, read as the reverse complement.
CTACTTCCCTCTCCTCTTTTAAGACCCTCTTTAAAAACCCACCTCTTTAATCAAGCTTTTGGTCACCCTCCTAATGTTTGTCTCAGCATGGATTCGTGGACCATACCACTACCCACATCCCACCAATCTGTAAAGCATCCATTTACCCCATTCTCTCCATTCCATCACTTGCCATCATCCTTCCCGCGCTGCTTATTCCCATTAATAACATGGCCCTGGATTTTTGTTACAGGTCTTAGCAAACGTCTTCTGAAAATCCATGTGTGTAACATCCCTTTATCTTTACTGTGATTTCCAAAAACTTCAATTCAGTGACCACTTTACAAGCCCAGATTGACCTCAATCGCCCCGTCTTTGGATGTGAGACTAATTTCATCAAGGCGCACATCACTGAGGAAAGAAGAACTGGTTTCCAATTTGCTGGCTGATCCCTTTGCCCTTTAACAATTACCACCAGCGGTTCCTCGGTACCCTTTGCGTTCCAAAGAGTTTTGGTGAATTCTGGTTGGTGCCTTGTCCATCTCCCCCAACACAGTATCCTGGATACAGACCACCTGGGCCTGGGACAGTGTCATTCTCAATAGTCGGCTTTTACACACTGCTCTCACATACTCCTACACTCTCCGACCGACCCCTCAGATACTCCTACACTCTCCGACCCACCCTCAGATACTCCTACACTCTCCGACCCACCCTCAGATACTCCTACACTCTCCGACCCCCCTCAGATACTCCTACACTCTCCGACCCACCCTCAGATACTCCTACACTCTCCGACCCACCCTCAGATACTCCTACACTCTCCGACCCACCCTCAGATACTCCTACACTCTCCGACCCACCCTCACATACTCCTACACTCTCCGACCCACCCTCAGATACCTCCTACACTCTCCCGACCCACCCTCAGATACTCCTACACTCTCCGACCCACCCTCAGATACTCCTACACTCTCCGACCCACCCTCAGATACTCCTACACTCTCCGACCCACCCTCAGATACTCCTACACTCTCCGACCCACCCTCACATGACTCTACACTCTCCGACCCACCCTCACATACTCTACACTCTCCGACCCACCCTCAGATACTCCTACACTCTCCGACCCACCCTCAGATACTCTACACTCTCCGACCCACCCTCACATACTCCTACACTCTCCGACCCACCCTCAGATACTCCAACACTCTCCGACCCACCCTCAGATACTCGCTACACTCTCCGACCCACCCTCAGATACTCCTACACTCTCCGACCCCACCCTCAGATACTCCTACACTCTCCGACCCACCCTCAGATACTCCTACACTCTCCGACCCACCCTCAGATACGCCAACACTCTCCGACCCACCCTCAGATACTCCTACACTCTCCGACCCACCCTCAGATACTCCTATACACTCTCCGACCCACCCTCAGATACTCCAACACTCTCCGACCCACCCTCAGATACTCCTACACTCTCCACCCCCCCCCCTCAGATACTCCTAAACTCTCTCCCCCCACCCCCCACCCTCAGATACCCCTACACTCGCCCCCCCCCCAGATACTCCTAGACTCTCTCCCCCCCCACCCACCCCCAGATACTCCTACACTCCCCCTCCCCCCTCAGATACTCCTACACCCTCCCCACCCCCCAGATACTCCTACACTCCCCACCCCCCAGATACTCCCTACACTCCCCCCACCCCCAGATACTCCTACACTCCCCCACCCCCAGATTACTCCTACACTCCCCACCCCCCAGACACTCCTACACTCCCCACCCCCCCAGATACTCCTACACTCCCCCCCCCCCCCCCCCCCCCCCCACCCAGATACTCCTACACTCCCCACCCCCCTGATACTCCTACACTCCCCACCCCCCTGATACTCCTACACTCCCCACCCCCCAGACACTCCTACACTCCCCACCCCCCAGATACTCCTACACTCCCCACCCCCCAGATACTCCTACACTCCCCCACCCCCCAGACACTCCTACACTCCCCCACCCCCAGACACTCTACACTCCCCCACCCCCCAGATACTCCTACACTCCCCCACCCCCCAGATACTCCTACACTCCCCCACCCCCAGATACTCCTACACTCCCCACCCCCCAGATACTCCTACACTCCCCACCCCCCAGATACTCCTACACTCCCCACACCCCCAGATACTCCTACACTCCCCACCCCCCAGATACTCCTACACTCCCCACCCCCCAGATACTCCTACACTCCCCACCCCCCAGATACTCTACACTCCCCCACCCCCAGATACTCCTACACTCCCCACCCCCCAGATACTCCTACACTCCCCACCCCCCAGATACTCCTACACTCCCCACCCCCCAGATACTCCTACACTCCCACCCCCAGATACTCCTACACTCCCCACCCCCCAGATACTCCTACACTCCCCCCCCCCCCCCCCCCCCCCCCACCCCACCCAGATACTCCTACACTCCCCACCCCCCAGATACTCCTACACTCCCCACCCCCCAGATACTCCTACACTCCCCACCCCCCAGATACTCCTACACTCCCCACCCCCCAGATACTCCTACACTCCCCACCCCCCAGATACTCCTACACTCCCCACCCCCCAGATACTCCTACACTCCCCACCCCCCAGATACTCCTACACTCCCCACCCCCCAGATACTCCTACACTCCCCACCCCCCAGATACCCCTACACTCCCCACCCCCCAGATACCCCTACACTCCTACCCCCCCGCCCCCCCCCAGATGCTCCGCTCCCCCCCCCCAGATGCTCCGCTCCCCCCCCCCCCTCGCCCACCCACTCCTGCAGTCTCTTCCCCCTATCCCAGTTACTCCTGTTCCTGCACTCTTTCTCCCCCACCCCCCCCCAGATACTCCACCTCCCCACCTTCTCACCATATCCCTCAATCATTTCTCCCGAGAGAAAAAAAAATTTGTCCCTTGACCCCATCTTGTGCTGTCCGTTTCAATGTGTTTCCCTTTTACTTATTCCACAACTCAGGAAAAGTTCTCTGACTTCCGCTCTTGGTCCTAATGTGGACATAAAGCCGGCTGAGGTGAATCGGAAAGGTGCTATTTCTATGTCCGGTACGGCTCCATACATGACTGTGCGTTCTGTAGTCAACTTCACATCCTTTTTAAGTTGTCTACCCTCCTTTTCATTATTTTCTCCTCTTCATTCTGTTCAGGTCATACGTTTCTCCTCCCTGCTACATTAGGTGAGAACCGGACTGGTTAGAGCTGATCCGTTTGGTACCTGCGTGTGCAATTTGGCTGAGGGCGTTTCTTTCTCTATGGGAGCAAGAGAGTAAACATTTGCCTTTATATAAACTGCTTCTGCTATCTAAGGTGCATGGTGTTGCAGTGAATATTAAATCTTAAATGCAGCTGATGTGTACCTGTAATATTTTACTTTTGCCAGATTTTCCCTCCTCTCCGATAGGTGCTAACTCTCACTGGGGTACGATAGCACAGACACTGACTCTCACTGGGGTACGATAGCACAGACACTGACTCTCATTGGAGGACGATAGCACAGACACTGACTCTCGCTGGGGGACAGTTCCACAGACACTGACTCTCACTGGGGGACAGTTCCACAGGCACTGACTCTCGCTGGGGGACAGTTCCACAGACACTGACTCTCACTGGGGGACAGTTCCCCAGACACTGACTCTCACTGGGGGACAGTTCCACAGACACTGACTCTCGCTGGGGGACAGTTCCCCAGACACTGACTCTCACTGGGGGACAGTTCCACAGGCACTGACTCTCGCTGGGGGACAGTTCCACAGGCACTGACTCTCGCTGGGTGACAGTTCCACAGGCACTGACTCTCGCTGGGTGACAGTTCCACAGACACTGACTCTCGCTGGGTGACAGTTCCACAGGCACTGACTCTCGCTGGGGGACAGTTCCACAGGCACTGACTCTCGCTGGGGGACAGTTCCACAGGCACTGACTCTCGCTGGGGGACAGTTCCACAGGCACTGACTCTCGCTGGGTGACAGTTCCACAGACACTGACTCTCACTGGGGGACAGTTCCACAGGCACTGACTCTCGCTGGGGGACAGTTCCACAGACACTGACTGAGTTTTGTGGGCTGTTTGACCTTCGGAGGCATCACTGGTGAGCTGAGCCAGATCCGGCTCTCCCCTGGCCTCCACAATCATGCACTTTCCAGTCAAGAGTCATTTGATAGAAATCAGGTACGTAAAATGTGTCCGACTCCCCACCCCTTCTGACCTCACGAGCCCAGAGAAGCTGCAGTAATTGTCACACCTGATCTGGCTTGGCTCAGACCAGCTGCCGCGGGCACTTTGAACATAAGAACATATGAACATAAGAAATTGGAGCAGGAGTAGGCCAATCGGCCCCTCAAGCCTGCTCCGCCATTCAATAAGATCATGGCTGATCTGATCCCAACCACAAATCTAAAGAACACAAGAAGTAGGAGCAGGACCCGGCCACACAGCCCCTGGGCCCTCTGCGCCACCCACAGGGCATTGACCGATCCGAACTCAGCTTCATGTCCAATTTCCTGCCCGCTCCCCATAACCCCTAATTCCCTTTACTTCTAGAAAACTGTCTATTTCTGTTTTAAATTTATCTAATGATGTAGCTTCCACAGCTTCCTGGGGCAGCAAATTCCATATGTGATCATGTGTTTGTGACTGGCTGGTGCTTGTGGTTTGCATACAGTGACGAGGATGAGCGATTAGATTATCTGAAGGTAAATATTAGGAACACAGACAGCGGCACAGCTGGGTGTCAACATCCTGATTAACCCCTTCAGCACAGGATGGCGTTTCATGTTTCGAAGGCCGTCTCTTAGATTGGCTTGTCTTTCCACCCAGTTACTTTGTGCTGTACATTCCCTTTCCACAGCGTAACTGAACACAAAGGTATCACACTACTCTCGCATTCTGTATGGCGGTTAGTTTTGCAAAATAACAAAACCACTGACTGTTGCTTTATTTGACTAAAAATATCCTGGGTGGATTTTTAAAATTCCATCCTTATCAGCTTTTTGCATCCCTTGCTGATACCGGCTCTGAGCCAGATTCCTGAGTGTTGGAGGATTTAATCTGCAAACCTTATGCATCGATTTCATTGGTCCGCTTGTCCTGTGCAACACCCAAGCTCTATACACTACACTCCTCTTGACCCCACCCATGTACCATGAAATACCAGCAGGTAACTAATTTAGACAGCAAGGTTAAATTCAATTTGGTATTGGGAATTAGAAGACAAAATGCCCGTCAATGGCCATGTACGATAGCCATAGCCCTTGTTTTCTCCATATGCTATTATTTAGCCGTCGCTCAGTGGGTATCGTTCTCGCCGAAAGTCGTGGGTTCAAATTCCACTCCAGAGACATGAGCACATAATCCAGGCTGACGCTCCCAGTGCAGTACTGAGGGGGTGCTGCACTGTCGGAGGGTCAGTACTGAGGGAGTGCTGCACTGTCGGAGGGGCAGTACTGAGGGGGTGCTGCACTGTCGAAGGGGCAGTACTGAGGGAGTGCTGCACTGTCGGAGGGGCAGTACTGAGGGGGTGCTGCACTGTCGGAGGGGCAGTACTGAGGGGGTGCTGCACTGTCGAAGGGGCAGTACTGAGGGAGTGCTGCACTGTCGGAGGGGCAGTACTGAGGGGGTGCTGCACTGTCGGAGGGTCAGTACTGAGGGGGTGCTGCACTGTCGAAGGGGCGGTACTGAGGGGGTGCTGCACTGTCGGAGGGGCAGTACTGAGGGGGTGCTGCACTGTCGAAGGGGCGGTACTGAGGGGGTGCTGCACTGTCGGAGGGTCGGTACTGAGGGAGTGCTGCACTGTCGGAGGGTCAGTATTGAGGGAGTGCTGCACTGTCGGAGGGGCAGTACTGAGGGAGTGCTGCACTGTTGGAGGTGACGTTAAACCGAGGCCCCGTCTACCCTCTCAGGTGGCTGTAAAAGATCCCACAGCCAGTATTGAAAGTGCAGCAGGAGAATTCTCTTTTCCCCCTTGCCCTCGCAGCGTTCCCCCCGCCGCCCCCCCAAAGCTGAATCTGTTCCTGTCTGATAGTCTGGGTGCTTTTGATGATGGTCATACATTCTACCGAAAGTTCCTCATTTCGAATTAGTGGATATTTCAATATTTGAATACACAAGTACGGTGAGTTATCTGGCACAGTACCAAGGGGATTTGCAGCCTTCATGTTTAGTTTTATGTACACTGACGATTGGAAATTTGAAACAATGCACATAAGCAGAGTGTATTCAGGAGGAATTTCTCATTCAGTATGTGGATGGCCCGACTAGAGAGGGGGCAAAACTTGACCTCCTCTTGGGAAATAAGGAAGGGCAGGTGACAGAAGTGTTAGTGAGGGATCACTTTGGGACCAGTGATCATAATTCCATTAGTTTCAAGATAGCTATGGAGAAGGATAGGTCTGGCCCAAAAGTTAAAATTCTAAATTGGGGAAAGGCCAATTTTGATGGTATTAGACAGGAACTTTCAGAAGTTGATTGGGAGAGTCTGTTGGCAGGCAAAGGGACGTCTGGTAAGTGGGAGGCTTTCAAAAGTGTGTTAACCAGGGTTCAGGGTAAGCACATTCCTTATAAAGTGAAGGGCAAGGCTGGTAGAAGTAGGGAACCTTGGATGACTCGGGAGATTGAGGCACTAGTCAAAAAGAAGAAGGAGGCATATGACATGCATAGGCAGCTGGGATCAAGTGGATCCCTTGAAGAGTATAGAGATTGCCGGAGTAGAGTTAAGAGAGAAATCAGGAGGGCAAAAAGGGGATATGAGATTGCTTTGGCAGATCAGGCAAAGGTGAATCCAAAGAGCTTCTACAAATACATAAAGGGCAAAAGGGTAACTAGGGAGAGAGTAGGGCCTCTTAAGGATCAACAAGGTCATCTATGTGCGGAACCACAAGAGATGGGTGAGATCCTGAATGAATATTTCACATCGGTATTTACGGTTGAGAAAGGCATGGATGTTAGGGAACTTGGGGAAATAAATAGTGATGTCTTGAGGAGTGTACATATTACAGAGAGGGAGGTGCTGGAAGTCTTAACGCGCATCAAGGTAGATAAATCTCCGGGACCTGATGAAATGTATCCCAGGACGTTATGGGAGGTTAGGGAGGAAATTGCGGGTCCCCTAGCAGAGATATTTGAATCATCCACCGCTACAGGTGAGGTGCCTGAAGATTGGAGGGTAGCAAATGTTGTGCCTTTGTTTAAGAAGGGCGGCAGGGAAAAGCCTGGGAACTACAGACCAGTGAGCCTGACATCTGTAGTGGGTAAGTTGTTAGAGGGTATTCTGAGGGACAGGATCTACAGGCATTTGGAGAGGCAGGGACTAATTAGGAACAGTCAGCATGGTTTTGTGAGAGGAAAATCATGTCTCACGAATTTGATTGAGTTTTTTGAAGGGGTAACCAAGAAGATAGATGAGGGCTGTGCAGTAGACGTGGTCTACATGGACTTCAGCAAAGCATTTGACAAGGTACCGCAAGGTAGGTTGTTACATAAGGTTAAATCTCATGGGATCCAAGGTGAGGTAGCCAATTGGATACAAAATTGGCTTGACGACAGAAGACAGAGGGTGGTTGTAGAGGGTTGTTTTTCAAACTGGATGCCTGTGTCCAGCGGTGTGCCTCAGGGATCGGTGCTGGGTCCGCTGTTATTTGTTATTTATATTAATGATTTGGATGAGAATTTAGGAGGCATGGTTAGTAAGTTTGCAGATGACACCAAGATTGGTGGCATTGTGGACAGTGAAGAAGGTTATCTAGGATTGCAACGGGATCTTGATAAATTGGGCCAGTGGGCCGATGAATGGCAGATGGAGTTTAATTTAGATAAATGTGAGGTGATGCATTTTGGGAGATCGAATCGGGCCAGGACCTACTCCGTTAATGGTAGGGCGTTGGGGAGAGTTATAGAACAAAGAGATCTGGGAGTACAGATTCATAGCTCCTTGAAAGTGGAGTCACAGGTGGATAGGGTGGTGAAGAAGGCATTCAGCATGCTTGGTTTCATTGGTCAGAACATTGAATGCAGGAGTTGGGATGTCTTGTTGAAGTTGTACAGGGCATTGGTGAGGCCACACTTGGAGTACTGTGTACAGTTCTGGTCACCCTATTATAGAAAGGATATTATTAAACTAGAAAGAGTGCAGAAAAGATTTACGAGGATGCTACCGGGACTTGATGGTTTGACTTACAGGGAGAGGTTAGACAGACTGGGACTTTTTTCCCTGGAGAGTAGGAGGTTAAGGGGAGATCTCATAGAAGTCTATAAAATAATGAGGGGCATAGATAAGGTCGATAGTCAAAATCTTTTCCCAAAGGTAGGGGAGTCTATAACGAGGGGGCACAGATTTAAGGTGAGAGGGGAGAGATACAAAAGGGTCCAGAGGGGCAATTTTTTCACTCAAAGGGTGGTGAGTGTCTGGAACGAGCTGCCAGAGGCAGTAGTAGAGGCGGGTACAATTTTGTCTTTTAAAAAGCATTTGGACAGTTACATGGGTAAGATGGGTATCGAGGGATATGGGCCAAGTGCAGGCAATTGGGACTAGCTTAGTGGTATAAACTGGGCGACATGGACATGTTGGGCCGAAGGGCCTGTTTCCATGTTGTAACTTCTATGATTCTATGATTCTATTTTAAAAATCACGAACCGAAGTGAATGGCTGAATACAAAGGGGCCAGTGGGAAACTGGGGACGAATGTAGCAATTAATGATGGGGGCTTCCCCGTTCTAGCAGAGAGATTGTTCTTCTGGACCTCGACTAAACCTGCTTGTTACATTATTTAAAACACATTTGCATTGCCACTCTGCTTTACTCTGCATCTTGCTTGATGTACATTGTTTGATGGGACGGTGTAGAGGGAGCTTTACTCTGTATCTAACCCGTGCCGTACCTGCCCTGGGAGTGTTTGATGGGACAGTGTAGAGGGAGCTTTACTCTGTATCTAACCCATGCTGTACCTGCCCTGGGAGTGTTTGATGGGACAGTGTAGAGGAAGCTTTACTCTGTATCTAACCCGTGCTGTACATGCCCTGGGAGTGTTTGATGGACAGTGTAGAGGGAGCTTTACTCTGTATCTAACCCGTGCTGTACCTGCCCTGGGAGTGTTTGATGGGACAGTGTAGAGGGAGCTTTACTCTGTATCCAAATGTTGAATTCCCCATCACTAGCATCCATTAGAAATTCACAAGAAAACTGAAAAAGGGAAAATTAGTGAGAACTAAACGGAAAACTAGAATTTTTAAAACCTGAAGTGTAAGCAAAATATGGATATAAAAGTTGAGGATAAAATAAAGCAGCTTATTTTGATACAAGAATGTTATGGAAAGGAAACAGGAATCTGAGTCATTGGCCCAATTGAAGCAGCCCGCTGTTGTTTTGGAACCGAAAGGGTAAATGTCTGTGATGTTTCCTCGCTCGTCATTCGTTCCCTTCCACTGGTACTGAAGAAGGGAATAATGGGGAATAGATGGCCTTTGTAATATAGAGGGATACTTGGCTTCTGAGAAGAATATTTCTGCTTGCAAGCCGTTAACCAATTGTTGCCTTTGTTTAGGTAAAAGCCGGAAAAAAGGAGATGGCTTGAAACTGGAGAATGACCCACAAGAGGTACAGTTGGATATATTTAGAGTTGGTCCAGTGCATATTCCTGGGTGTCTCATTACAGATACTGTGTCTGTATTCTATTAGAAACATTACCTCTGCACGCACTTCCTGTCTATAAAACCTTCCTTCCTGTTGTCACATTTGTGTGAACTTTTCCCATTGTGAATTCCTAAGTCCCTGTTTATAATGGAAGCTGCCTATGTAAACATGTCACACTGTAATTACACCTTCCTGCCATTGGCGGCACTGCAGTGCCTCAGTTTCACATTTCTCGGCTCCTCAGTTTGTAATGTAGAGAATCTCTTATGTTCTACTTATTTGCTTCCCAAATTTCAGTAAGTTTTTAACTATAAACAATATAAAATCCAAGTATTATATAGAAATGCAGAACGAATATGTGACTTCAGAATGGGGCTGAAAGTCGCCTGTTCACCCTAGTCCAATTACCCCCCCCCCCCATCCTCTTACCCCACATAACATCAAGACCACACTTGCTTCTGAACCCCCTGTATGTAGCTTCGAGAGATTGCCTTGTATATTCTAATCATTGCTGTGTGATCAGATTCCCAGGAGGGAGGGAGGGAGGGAGATCCCCGAGTGAGGCCGCCCTTTACTGAACTGCTAACAGCTACTTGTGCGGCTTTGGCAGTCCTGCTCTCTCGGCCCAGAAGTGAGGAGTGGGAGGAAGTATCAATTGGGATAGAAGAGGTTGTATTTACACATAATGAAACCTGCATTGAAAAATTTACACACTGCAAGATGCCCTGTCACATTGCAAATCTTTACAGTTACTCCTGAACAGATATGAAAACGTTAATTTACAGCTATTAGTTGTTGAGGTGTCTCGTGCGTGTGTGTGGTGTCTAAGATATGCTGTGTATCTAATATACTACATTCTTCATTTGGTCATTTTCACGTGTAGCTCTGTTCCTTTTGGTAGCAGTTCAGTGATTTGAACCAGAACTAAAGTTCCCAAACACTATTTTAGCCAACCATCCTGAAGGGAGTGTTCCAGGATTGTAAGTGGCTCTGATACTTTGGCCGTGCCCGTAGTGTCTCTGAAGTTTGGACCTCGGTGTTTACCTGGCAGTGATTTCCAGCTTCTGTTGTTAGTATCAGTCTCCAGCCCTGCAGTTGGTTTGCATTCAGATTGGTTGGTTGGCTGGTGCCTTTTTATTTGGTTGGCTCTTTGCTCTAACTTGCCTTTGATTTAAGTTCATGTGGGTACTGGGTCTTAAAATCTGCAGGGTCCCTTCCCAGTGCCTGACCCACTGGAGAAATACTTGCACTGTCTGTTGACCCGCAACTTAAGTGTCAATGTCATTCCCGAGTGTTTAAATCCACACAGCTCCGTTTCCGAGCTGAGACTTGGGGGAAGTTCGAGCTCACTGAAGCACAACTCTAGATCAGTTAGAGAGCGGAGTACAAATCAGATGCTTGTGGAGGGGCGTTTCAGTGTGGTCACCCTGTTTGTCGTGTTCAGAAGGCGAGGGAGTCCAAAAATCAATCTCAGCCTTGAACATATTCAGCAGACCTTGAACGTGCCTGTACTCTGCTCCTGTTCCTGGCCGTAGTGGCAGCAAGTGGTTGGGGCAAGTGCATTTTCACCGAGTGCAGCCAGTCAGAGATGGTCAAAGCAGCCCAATCAGATTTCATAGATGGTGGTGAGGCCATGGAGCAGGGTGCAGGGGAGGAATTGCCTCTTGATCCTATTGTATTGTAACTATCAAACCCATTTAATCTCTTACATTGGATCACTATGTACCTGTGAACTATGCAATTAGTCTGGGCTCAGAACACATGTCAGCATGGAGCAGGAGCTGGCCCACCCAGCAAGTTTCTTCTAAAAACAACGTCGAGTCTGCCTGTTGTGGATTTGATTCGAATGAATTTCCTAAGAATGTTGTTCTGAAGGCCTGACCCAGAGGGGGTTGAGTGAAACTACAGAGCACCTGAGTATCCGACCAGCCTGGGTTATTCAGCCCGTGCTGCTGTCTGTAGATGGTGAGAGGCACATCCAGAGTTAATCCAAGGATGGAGAGCACTGGTGGGGAGGAGCTGAGGGAACGAAACCACTCACCCGTGTCCTGGCAGCGTTCACGGAATGGGCGTTGACAAAACCTCAGCAGCTGTCTACCCTGCGCCTCAAGCACAGCTTGGGTCCAGCTGCATGAGGGACCTCTCCTGAGACCACCCAGTGGGGCATTCACAAGGAACTTTCATGCATTTCTCAAATAAAAAGCCGCAGTGGTTGTGCTGCGGGAGTTAGCACAGCTGGCACACAGTGCCCGACAATACCCGAAGGTACACAACGGTGCCCGACAACGTCTGAAGGAACCTGACAGAAGGTGCCTGACAGTGTGCCTGGTGGTGCCCGAGGGAACGCGGCGGTGCCTGACAGTGTGCCTGGTGGTGCCCGAGGGAACGCGGCGGTGCCTGACAGTGTGCCTGGTGGTGCCCGAGGGAACGCGGCGGTGCCTGACAGTGTGCCTGGTGGTGCCCGAGGGAACGCGGCGGTGCCTGACAGTGTGCCTGGTGGTGCCCGAGGGAACGCGGCGGTGCCTGACCGTGTGCCTGGTGGTGCCCGAGGGAACGCGGCGGTGCCTGACAGTGTGCCTGGTGGTGCCCGAGGGAACGCGGCGGTGCCTGACAGTGTGCCTGGTGGTGCCCGAGGGAACGCGGCGGTGCCTGACAGTGTGCCTGGTGGTGCCCGAGGGAACGCGGCGGTGCCTGACCGTGTGCCTGGTGGTGCCCGAGGGAACGCGGCGGTGCCTGACAGTGTGCCTGGTGGTGCCCGAGGGAACGCGGCGGTGCCTGACAGTGTGCCTGGTGGTGCCCGAGGGAACGCGGCGGTGCCTGACCGTGTGCCTGGTGGTGCCCGAGGGAACGCGGCGATGCCTGACCGTGTGCCTGGTGGTGCCCGAGGGAACGCGGCGGTGCCTGACCGTGTGCCTGGTGGTGCCCGAGGGAACGCGGCGATGCCTGACCGTGTGCCTGGTGGTGCCCGAGGGAACGCGGCGATGCCTGACAGTGTGCCTGGTGGTGCCCGAGGGAACGCGGCGGTGCCTGACAGTGTGCCTGGTGGTGCTCGAGGGAACGCGGCGGTGCCTGACAGTGTGCCTGGTGGTGCCCGAGGGAACGCGGCGGTGCCTGACAGTGTGCCTGGTGGTGCCCGAGGGAACGCGGCGGTGCCTGACAGTGTGCCTGGTGGTGCCCGAGGGAACGCGGCGGTGCCTGACCGTGTGCCTGGTGGTGCCCGAGGGAACGCGGCGATGCCTGACAGTGTGCCTGGTGGTGCCCGAGGGAACGCGGCGGTGCCTGACAGTGTGCCTGGTGGTGCCCGAGGGTGCGCGGCGGTGCCTGACAGTGTGCCTGGTGGTGCCCGAGGGAACGCGGCGGTGCCTGACAGTGTGCCTGGTGGTGCCCGAGGGTGCGCGGCGGTGCCTGACAGTGTGCCTGGTGGTGCCCGAGGGAACGCGGCGGTGCCTGACAGTGTGCCTGGTGGTGCCCGAGGGAACGCGGCGGTGCCTGACAGTGTGCCTGGTGGTGCCCGAGGGAACGTGGCGGTGCCTGACAGTGTGCCTGGTGGTGCCCGAGGGAACGCGGCGGTGCCTGACCGTGTGCCTGGTGGTGCCCGAGGGAACGCGGCGGTGCCTGACAGTGTGCCTGGTGGTGCCCGAGGGAACGTGGCGGTGCCTGACAGTGTGCCTGGTGGTGCCCGAGGGAACGCGGCGGTGCCTGACCGTGTGCCTGGTGGTGCCCGAAGGAATGCGGCGGTGCCTGAGAGTAGGTAGATTTACCAGCTATGGGAATAATTCAACCAGACGAGGCCATGATCTCAGCACCAGATACAGAAAGGGAGGTTAAAAGAAGTGCAGTTTTATTGGAATGTGAATGTTTCAAGGGGCAATTGATGCTAAATTGGTGATCATATTTAAAATGGCACTGGATAATTACTGAAAGAATATAGATGGGTCTGGGGAGAAGGCAGCACAATGGCACTGTGTAAATCCAGCCCGAGTGTGGCCTAAAGTCAGCACAAGGGCCGAATGGCCTCCTGCACTGAAAGTTTCCACGTTTCTGTTAGCTCGAGGAACGTGTCTGAGTTGAGGGCTTACAATACCCAGTGGAAAACTCGTGGCTATTCGTTCCAGGATAATGACCTTGAGGTTGGGGCTTTTAACTGCTATCTCCTCGGTACAAAAATAAGACTCAGCCCTTGGCTAACTGTTAATAATACAGAACCTGGACCAACCTCCATAATGCGGAAAAATAAGGCTCTCTGCATCTGTTTCCATACGGGCTGCAAGGGGAAGGTCTGAAGAACTGCAGCAGATTGGACCAAACGTACCTCCCAAACCCTTTGAACTTCAAACTGGCCCACAGGGAATTGAAAAGGTCTCTCTTACAATTCAACAAACATATCAGATTAGACCATTGGTTTGCTGAACCAGTCCCACTAACACCTGGTTCTAAGCACCTTCACCTTTCACTGTGTGCAGGACAAAGCCAGCAGCTTGGCTTGTGGTTTCAGTTTTTATTTCAGATTTCCACCACCTGCAGTATTTTGCTTTTCAGCAGCTTGTCTTAAGTGGTTTCAGTTTGCTTTGCAGTCAGAACTTATTAGCATCTGATTCTGAGCCAGTTTTCCTGGTGGTTGCCGTTAAACCAGTTACTATTACAGTAAATAAATTTTCTAAAAAGGAATGCCCGAGATTTTCTGATTCCCTCTTCTGTCACACGATATAGTGCAAAGGGATTGATCTATGAGAATGGGACGGGCTTATTTGGCCTGAGTGGTCTTTCCCTGGTCCAACAGTGGTGTTTTAGTTTTCTCTCTGAAAGGGACAATGAACGTGGATTATCTGTTGGGTTGCTCCTCGCCCAAACTGCCTCACTCAAACTGCCTCACTCAAAATGGCCCCTAGAAAATGTGTTGATGCCTTGCGGTTCCTTCCTGCACCTCATTGGCTGTGATCAGTTCCCAACAGGAGCTGCTGGTACTCCATTCCACTAGTGGGAGAACCGTCACCACACGGACTGCAGCGGTTCAAGAAGGCGGCTCACCACCACCTTCTCCAGGGCAATTAGGGATGGGCAATAAATGCCGGCCTCGCCAGCGACGCCCACATCCCACGAACAAATTTTTTAAAAAGCTGTTTTGAAAGAACGAATGTCCATGTGTCTGGCTCCTTTCAAAAGCGCAAGACGTCCCAAAGTGTTTCACAGCCAAGGGATTCCTTTTTTGAAGTGCAGTCGCTGATGCATAGGAGCAGGTGGAGGCCATTCAGCCCCTCTAGCCTGTTCTGCTACTCTGTCAGATCATGGCTGCCATTTACCTGACTTTGCCCCATATCCCTTGATACCTTACCCCACAAAAATCTATCGATCTCAGTCTTGGAAAATGTCAGTTGACCCCCAGCATCCACAACCTTTGGGGAGAGAGCTCCAGATTTCCACTACCCACTGTGTGGAAAAGTGCTTCCGGATTTCATTCCTGAACGGCCTGGCTCTAATTTTTAAGATTATGCCCCCTTGTTCTGGATTCCCCCACCAGTTTCTCTATCTACCCTATCGAATCCCTCTTTCATTTTAAATACCTAGGATTAGATCACCCCTCAACCATCTAAACTCAAGGGAATACAAGCCAAGTTTATGCAACCTGTTCTCATAATTTAACCCTTTAAACCCCATAATCAGTCTGGGGGTTGCATTCCCTCCAAGGCCTTCCTGAGGTGCGGTGCCCAGAACTGAATGCAGTACTGCAGATTCTGACCAAGCAAGAATACAGGTTTATTTAGAGTCAAGGTTCCAGGCTTGGTTCCGTGTGCTAAATGTAGTTGCTAATTGGTTTGTGACAATTTGGTGAGAAGCCCTAATTCTCCTTATTTATTCCTGTTGGTAGTCGGAGGCGGAGCTGGCTCTGGATGCGGAGTTCCTTGATGTCTACAAGAACTGTAACGGTGTCATAATGATGTTTGACATCACCAAGCAGTGGTAAGGATATCGCAGCATTACACACGAGGTCTCCACTGTACGTGATTCTCTGGCGTGACCCCCCTCTGAGGTTCCTCTGATTTAAAGAATTTAAACCCAAATTGCAGTTTCAAAAAGTGACTGCTGAAAAATGGCACGCTCCCTGCGGAGAATATTGTGACACCAGTCAGTCTGTCGGACAGTTCAGAGCAGATTAGAACATTGGGTCAGGGAAACAGCCCTGTGATTGTGGACCCACCCCTCCGCCCGAGTGTGGACCGCACCTGCCCCGCCCCGGGGCGTGGACACCCCCCCCCCCCCCCCCCCCCCCCCGGGCGTGGACCCCATCCCCCCCAGCGTGGAACACCCATCCCCCGATTGTGGAGGGCCCTGGACATGAGATGCGGTGAACCCGTGCTGTGCTTCTCCTGTTCGGCTTCGCTCTCTGCCAGAAACCTTGCCGTCTTCCCTTGTTTTGGTTTATTTTTACCAAGGTTGTATTCTTGTGGTGGAAAGTTCAATGTCATGTCTAATAGGATTAACATTTAATGTAATTTATTTTAAATATTTTTTCCGGGAGTTTAGGATTGGGTTTATGAGGCCCTGCTCCCAGAGTAGAGCCCTGCTCCCCAGGAGAGCGATTGGAAAATGTGACCCAGAGATTAACTCCTCTCGATCGGGGAATGTGACCTAGTGATTAACTCTCGATCGGGGAATGTGACCTAGTGATTAACTCTCGATCGGGGAATGTGACCCAGTGATTAACTCTCGATCGGGGAATGTGACCTAGTGATTAACTCTCGATCGGGGAATGTGACCCAGAGATTAACTCCTCTCGATCGGGGAATGTGACCTAGTGATTAACTCTCGATCGGGGAATGTGACCTAGTGATTAACTCTCGATCGGGGAATGTGACCTAGTGATTAACTCTCGATCGGGGAATGTGACCTAGTGATTAACTCTCGATCGGGGAATGTGACCTAGTGATTAACTCTCGATCGGGGAATGTGACCTAGTGATTAACTCTCGATCGGGGAATGTGACCTAGTGATTAACTCTCGATCGGGGAATGTGACCTAGTGATTAACTCTCGATCGGGGAATGTGACCTAGTGATTAACTCTCGATCGGGGAATGTGACCTAGTGATTAACTCTCGATCGGGGAATGTGACCTAGTGATTAACTCTCGATCGGGGAATGTGACCTAGTGATTAACTCTCGATCGGGGAATGTGACCTAGTGATTAACTCTCGATCGGGGAATGTGACCTAGTGATTAACTCTCGATCGGGGAATGTGACCCAGTGATTAACTCTCGATCGAGGAATGTGACCCAGTGATTAACTCTCGATCGGGGAATGTGACCCAGTGATTAACTCTCGATCGGGGAATGTGACCCAGTGATTAACTCTCGATCGGGGAATGTGACCCAGTGATTAACTCTCGATCGGGGAATGTGACCTAGTGATTAACTCTCGATCGGGGAATGTGACCCAGAGATTAACTCCTCTCGATCGGGGAATGTGACCCAGTGATTAACTCTCGATCGGGGAATGTGACCCAGTGATTAACTCTCGATCGGGGAATGTGACCCAGTGATTAACTCTCGATCGGGGAATGTGACCTAGTGATTAACTCTCGATCGGGGAATGTGACCCAGTGATTAACTCTCGATCGGGGAATGTGACCTAGTGATTAACTCCTCTCGATCGGGGAATGTGACCTAGTGATTAACTCTCGATCGGGGAATGTGACCTAGTGATTAACTCCTCTCGATCGGGGAATGTGACCTAGTGATTAACTCCTCTCGATCGGGGAATGTGACCTAGTGATTAACTCTCGATCGGGGAATGTGACCCAGAGATTAACTCCTCTCGATCGGGGAATGTGAACTAGTGATTAACTCTCGATCAGGGAATGTGACCTAGTGATTAACTCTCGATCGGGGAATGTGATCTAGTGATTAACTCTCGATTGGGGAATGTGACCCAGAGATTAACTCTCGATCGGGGAATGTGACCCAGAGATTAACTCCTCTCGATCGGGGAATGTGACCCAGAGATTAACTCCTCTCAATCGGGGAATGTGACCTAGTGATTAACTCTCGATCGGGGAATGTGACCCAGAGATTAACTCCTCTCAATCGGGGAATGTGACCTAGTGATTAACTCTCGATCGGGGAATGTGACCGAGTGATTAACTCTCGATCGGGGAATGTGACCCAGAGATTGTTACGACATTAGTAAACCAGTTGGGTTTTGACACCATTCTGGAAGCTTCATGGTCACTTTCGCTGCCGCCCATTTTTATTTAATTTCCAGATTTGAACTGGCAGATCCGGATTAATAGTCCAGTAAGGTACCTCTTTTACCTGTAGGAATAGCTCAATCAGGATTGGAAAAGGTTTGTTCATTGTTTCCCTCCCATGTTTCTGCAGGACCTTCAGTTACATCATGAAAGAACTTCCCAAAGTGCCTGACCACATTCCAGTGTGTGTGCTTGGGAATCACCGTGACATGGGAGAGCACCGGGTCATTCTGCCTGATGACGTCAGGGACTTCATACAGAGCAGCAACAGGTACGGCAAATACCTACACAAGGCTCCTTCCCTACCTGGGTTATCTTTTGAAAATGTGATAACGTGAATAGAATGTTGGTTAATGAACAGGAAGCAAAGGTTTAGACTTGATGGGTGTTGCCCAGATTGGAAAAGAGTTGGAAAGAGTCAGTGCTAGATCCTGTTTTGTTGCTTTAATCTCTCTCTCTTTCTCTCTCTCTCTCCCTCTCTCTTTTCCCCCTCCCCCCTCTCTGAGAGAACAGGGCAGTGGGATTAGTTTGGGATTGATACAGGGCTCTGGGGAGAGAGTGGGGCAGTGGGATTAGTTTGGGATTGATACAGGGCTATGGGGAGAGAGTGGGGCAGTGGGATTAGTTTGGGATTGATACAGGGCTATGGGGAGAGAGTGGGGCAGTGGGATTAGTTTGGGATTGATACAGGGCTGTGGGGAGAGAGTGGGGCAGTGGGATTAGTTTGGGATTGATACAGGACTATGGGGAGAGAGTGGGGCAGTGGGATTAGTTTGGGATTGATACAGGGCTATGTGGAGAGAGTGGGGCAGTGGGATTAGTTTGGGATTGACACAGGGCTATGGGGAGAGAGCGGGACAGTGGGATTAGTTTGGGATTGATACAGGGCTATGGGGGGAGAGCGGGACAGTGGGATTAGTTTGGGATTGATACAGGGCTATGGGGGGAGAGCGGGACAGTGGGATTAGTTTGGAAGCCAGACACAGGTTTATGAACTGTTACTACTTCATTCACAATGTCTAGGTTTACACAATTCATACCATGAGGTTAAACATTGAGAATTACAGTGCCTGGAGGTTATTACAATAGGCACTTCAGAAGAGGATATTAACTGACAGCCCTGGGACATTTTTCAGCATTAAAGCTGCTACGTCAATGCATGTTGTCGTTGACAGAATATAAGTAGTTGCATGCACGGATGCAATTTAAGTAGTTACACAACATTAGCTGTAGCTGTGTTCTCTCAATTGTCATGGGTCAGATTTATAACCTTTGTGACACCCCAGGGTTATCACCCATTTACTGCTTCTCTCAAGATGTAAGAGTCTTGTACACCCGCTTCGTCCCAGGACCGTGTACGCCCGCTTCGTCCCGGGACCGTGTACGCCCGCTTCGTCCCGGGACCGTGTACGCCCGCTTCGTCCCGGGACCGTGTACGCCCGCTTCGTCCCGGGACCGTGTACGCCCGCTTCGTCCCGGGACCGTGTACGCCCGCTTCGTCCCGGGACCGTGTACGCCCGCTTCGTCCCGGGACCGTGTACGCCCGCTTCGTCCCGGGACCGTGTACGCCCGCTTCGTCCCGGGACCGTGTACGCCCGCTTCGTCCCGGGACCGTGTACGCCCGCTTCGTCCCGGGACCGTGTACGCCCGCTTCGTCCCGGGACCGTGTACTGCAGAATTCAGTAATGTGGTTTGGCATTGAGGTTGAACAATGCATGGGCAGGAACAACAACTTGCATTTATATAGCGACTTGAATGTATTGAAACAAAGTCCCAAAGTGCTTCACACCAAGCCACAGAAGGATATTAGGACAGGTGACCAAGAGCTTGGTCAAGGGGTGGGTTTTAAGGAGGGACTTAAGAGGAGAGAGAGTTGGAGAGCGGAGGGGTTTAGGGAGGGAATTCCAGAGTGTGAGGCCTAGGTGGTTAAAGGCACGGCCGCTAAAGATGGGGTGAAGGAGGGAGTGCGTAAGAGGAACAGATTTGGGGGTGGGGGTGGGGGGGGCGGTTGTAGGGCTGGAGGAGGTTACAGAGATAGGGAGGGGCGAGGCCATGGAGGGATTTAAACACGAGCATGATTATTTTAAATTCAAGATGTTCCCGGACTGGGAGCCAACGTAGGTCAGCGAGCACAGGGGTGATGGGTGAACGGGACTTGGTGCGAGTTAGGATACAGGCAGCAGAGTTTTGGATGAGTGCAAGTTTATGGAGGGTGGAGGATGGGAGGCCGGTCAGGAGAGCATTGGAATAGTGGAGTCTGGGGGTGACAAAGGCACGGATGAGGGTTTCAGCAGCAGATGGGCTGAGGCAGGGGTGGAGATGGGCGATGTTATATATTAAAGGCATGGATGAGGGTTTCAGCAGCAGATGGGCTGAGGCAGGGGTGGAGATGGGCGATGTTATATATTAAAGGCATGGATGAGGGTTTCAGCAGCAGATGGGCTGAGGCAGGGGTGGAGATGGGTGATGTTATATATTAAAGGAAATCCTGAATTACATCAGCGCCATACTGTATCTTGTGGAAAACTCATGGAAACCAGAGACCAAAAAGCTGTTGAAGTATCTCGATCACAGCAGCCAGTTTCTTTACATGACTTCGGCTTCAAAGCAATTGGTAAACATAAGAGATGCTCAGTCTCACAGCCCAAAAACAAAGCAATCCTCCCTAGCAATTCTCCCTGATGAGCACAGTTAGATCTGCACTCTAGACTATCTTTTTATTTGAGAAGCTACATGAAGGTCCCTGTGTAGGACGTGACCAAAGTTGAAAAGAAACTAGGAAAGTCAGGAAGTAGGGTTTAAATAATAAAACCAAGCCCAAAGATTACACAAGGAAGGAAAGACTGATTTGGGAAACTCTTGTATTATCTTTTTATCTTGTAGATCTGTAGGGTAATTGTGTTAAAATGAATGCTGTCTTTCCTGACAAAATTTGAAAATAGACAGTAGTCCAGTTGGCTGAGAAATGCAGGCCTTGTTTGATGTGTAAATTATCCAGGATGCAGAAGGTGTTAATCAAATTATTGGTCCTTGGAGATTATCTGTTAATAATCAGAAGAGCACTGCTCATACCTTATCTGAAGTGTAAGAAAAGGTTAATGTCTAAATTGCCTGACCACTGAGAAGCATTGAGTCAATAAATCAATGTTTAACAGCTCTGTGGCTCCCAGTTCCCTTCTCAGTAGTAGCCTCTGAGTCAGATGGTCGTGGGTTCAAGTCCCATTCCAGAGACTTGAGCCCATAATCAAGACTGACAGGTTAGTGCAGTACTGAGGGAGTGCTGCACTGCCGGAGGTGCCGTCTTTCAGATGAGATGTTAAACCGAGGCCCCGTCTGTCATCTCGGGTGAATGTAAAAATCCCATGGCACTATTCGAAGAATTGTAAACAATTTTACAACACCAAGTTATAGTCCAGCAATTTTATTTTAAATTCACAAGCTTTCGGAGGCTTCCTCCTTCCTCAGGTAAATGTTCAGGAGCTCCTTGAAGCCTACGCATTTATACATATAGAACAATACATGGTGTTTACAGACTGCCCCTGCAACTGCCCGTTGCCAAGGCAATCACCGTGTTCAGACAGAGAGGTGTCACCTGCAGAACCCCCGAATACACATTCAACAAAAAAAAAACAAACAGGAAAAAAAAACAGAGAGAGGCAGAAACATCCGGAAGGCAGAGAGAGCCAGCAAATGACCCATTATATTAAAAACAGATAACATTTGTTCGCTGGTGGGGTAACGTGTAGCGTGACATGAACCCAAGATCCCGGTTGAGGCCGTCCTCATGGGTGCGGAACTTGGCTATCAATTTCTGCTCGACGATTTTGCGTTGTCGTGTGTCTCGAAGGCCGCCTTGGAGTACGCTTACCCGAAGGTCGGTGGATGAATGTCCATGACTGCTGAAGTGTTCCCCGACTGGGAGGGAACCCTCCTGTTTGGCGATTGTTGCGCGGTGTCCGTTCATCCGTTGTCGCAGCGTCTGCATGGTCTCGCCAATGTACCATGCTCTGGGGCATCCTTTCCTGCAACGTATGAGGTAGACAACGTTGGCCGAGTCACAGGAGTATGAACCATGCACCTGGTGGGTGGTGTCCTCTCGTGTGATGGTGGTATCTGTGTCGATGATCTGGCATGTCTTGCAGAGGTTACCGTGGCAGGGTTGTGTGGTGTCGTGGACGCTGTTCTCTTGAAAGCTAGGTAATTTGCTGCATCGTTCGCAGCAAATCAACGCCGGCCCTCCGACAGTGCAGCGCTCCCTCGGCGCCGGCCCTCCGACAGTGCAGCGCTCCCTCGGCGCCGGCCCTCCGACAGTGCAGCGCTCCCTCGGCGCCGGCCCTCCGACAGTGCAGCGCTCCCTCGGCGCCGGCCCTCCGACAGTGCAGCGCTCCCTCGGCGCCGGCCCTCCGACAGTGCAGCGCTCCCTCGGCGCCGGCCCTCCGACAGTGCAGCGCTCCCTCGGCGCCGGCCCTCCGACAGTGCAGCGCTCCCTCGGCGCCGGCCCTCCGACAGTGCAGCGCTCCCTCGGCGCCGGCCCTCCGACAGTGCAGCGCTCCCTCGGCGCCGGCCCTCCGACAGTGCAGCGCTCCCTCGGCGCCGGCCCTCCGACAGTGCAGCGCTCCCTCGGCGCCGGCCCTCCGACAGTGCAGCGCTCCCTCGGCGCCGGCCCTCCGACAGTGCAGCGCTCCCTCCGAGCCGGCCCTCTGACAGTGCAGCGCTCCCTCCGAGCCGGCCCTCCGACAGTGCAGCGCTCCCTCCGAGCCGGCCCTCCGACAGTGCAGCGCTCCCTCCGAGCCGGCCCTCCGACAGTGCAGCGCTCCCTCAGCGCCGGCCCTCCGACAGTGCAGCGCTCCCTCAGCGCCGGCCCTCCGACAGTGCAGCGCTCCCTCAGCGCCGGCCCTCCGACAGTGCAGCGCTCCCTCAGCGCCGGCCCTCCGACAGTGCAGCGCTCCCTCAGCGCCGGCCCTCCGACAGTGCAGCGCTCCCTCAGCGCCGGCCCTCCGACAGTGCAGCGCTCCCTCAGCGCCGGCCCTCCGACAGTGCAGCGCTCCCTCCGAGCCGGCCCTCCGACAGTGCAGCGCTCCCTCCGAGCCGGCCCTCCGACAGTGCAGCGCTCCCTCCGAGCCGGCCCTCCGACAGTGCAGCGCTCCCTCCGAGCCGGCCCTCCGACAGTGCAGCGCTCCCTCCGAGCCGGCCCTCCGACAGTGCAGCGCTCCCTCCGAGCCGGCCCTCCGACAGTGCAGCGCTCCCTCCGAGCCGGCCCTCCGACAGTGCAGCGCTCCCTCCGAGCCGGCCCTCCGACAGTGCAGCGCTCCCTCAGCGCCGCACTGGGAGTGTCAGCCTGGATTTTGTGCTCAAGTCTCTGGAGTGGGACTTGAACCCACGACCTTCTGACCCAGAGGCAGGAGTGCTACCCACTGAGCCACGGTTGATGCTTAATCAAGTTAAGTTTATTTCTGGACTGGTTGGGTCGAATGGCCTGTTTCCATGTTGTAGCTTCTATATATATCTATTACCTCTGGTGGTTCAACAATCCCAGTATCCACCTCCTTTATGAAAACTGAGGCAACGGCCTTATTTAGCATTTCTACTATTCACTTACTCTCCACTCCGAACTTGCTTTCACCGCTCTACCTTAACTGTCCTCTTACTGTTAATGTGCCTATAGAAAGCCTTTTATTGCTCTTTATGTTTGTTGCTAATTTTCTCTCATACTCCCTCTCACCTTTCTAATCTGCCTTTTTGTAGTTTTCCTAGATTCTTTGCATTTGAACTTTAAGAAATAATTATCTCCCCTGCTTTTTTTAAGTTTCAAATTTGATCCAACCTGCCTATTAATCCTTGGAGCCCCAGCCTTGGATACACTAATCCTGATTTGTACCCCTTCTATGCCCTGTTTAAATATTTCCCATCACTGATCTGCAGTTCTATTTGCTGATCTTTCCTTCCATTTAAGACAATGTCCTGTTTTATCTTGATATAATTTGCACTTTGCCCTTTACTTTTCTGTTTCTGTTCTTACCCTGACCCTAGTTACATTCTGCTCACTTTTTTCCAAAAGCTCCCCTATTTTTAGGTCACCCATTTGCATCACTTCGCTACCCTGACCCAGGTCAAGTGATCCTTACTTCCCGTTGCAGCTAGCAATATATTTACTGAGAAAACGGTCCTGAACGAAGACAGAATCTTGTAGCACAGGAGGAGGCCATTCGGCCCATCGTGCCTATGCCGGCTCTTTGAAAGAGCTATCCAATTAGACCCACACACCTGCACTTTCCCCGTAACTCTCCAAATTTTTCCCCTTCAAGTATTTATCCAATTCCCTTTTGAAAGTTATTATTGAATCTGCTTCCACCGCCCTTTCAGGCGGCGCATTCCAGATCATCACAACTCGCTGCGTAAAAAAAAGTTCTCCTCATCTCCCCTCTGGTTCTTTTGCCAATGACCTTAAATCTGTGTCCTCTGATTACTGACCCTTCTACCAATGGAAACAGTTTCTCCTTATTTATTGTCAAAACCCTTCATGATTTTGAACACCTCTATCAAATCTTCCCTTAGCCTTCTCTGCTCTAAGATTAAAAAAAACCTTTCTCACCACAGCCATTTTCCTTATTACAGTCTATTTTTGGTTAATTAAGATCTCTTACAATTGACTCTATTGGAGCTGTACACGTTTACAACACAGGAGGCCATTTGGCCCATCGCAGCCCTGCCTGTTTTATTGTTAAATCACAGCTCTCTAATTTGTCTACAAACTTCATGCTGCATTTCCTTCGCACTGTTCAACGAGCAGCAATATATCCCCAGTCGTGTGCCTGATCTGTTACTGCGCCTCAGCTCAATCCAAAGGGATTCTGCAGCCTATACACAAAACTCTGGTGATTCAGCTATGTTTCAATAAGAGAAGTCTGCCCTGGAGAGATTTCCTCACTGCTGCTGCCTGTGTTGAGAAACTAATTATGTCAAAAGATTGTCTGGGCCATCTCCTTTTCAGGTGTGGATTTGCAGCTGAGTGGAAATAGACAAATTCATTTACCTGACCTATCAGCTCACCTCGAAAGGAAGATAGTTAATGTCGCAGGTTTAACCGATGAAAGGCATCGTCATCATGACTCACCTTCAGATTTTCTGCTTCCATGTAGTTATCTTACTTGGTGTTTACCCACCACATGAGCAAATAGTTCTAAACACATTTACTTGCCCCGTTCTCATATTCCTTCACCCACCTAGCCCAATCTAATCTTCAGTGTTGACACATTCTGCCTCAATCACTAACCCTGGAAGTGAATTCCACAACCTCACAACTCTTCATATGCACAGAGCTCTGGTTAGACCCCATCTGGAGACTGCGTTCCGTGATAGGCATCGCATCTCAGGAAGGATATATTGGCCTTGGAGGGGGTGCAGCGCAGGTTCACCAGAATGATACCGGGGCTAAAAGGGTTAAATTGTGAGGACAGATTGCATAAACTGGGCTCGTGTTCCCTTGAGTTTAGAAGATTAAGGGGTGATCTAATTGAGTTGATTAAGATGATTAAAGGATTTGATAGGGTCGATAGAGAGAAACTATTTCCTCTGGTGGGAGAATCCAGAACAAGGGGGCATAACCTTAAAATTAGAGCTAGGCCGTTCAGGGGTGATGTCAGAAATCACCACACAAAGGGGAGTGGGAATCTGGAACTCTCTTCCCCCCAAAAAAAGCTGTTGGGGCTGGGGGTCAATTGAAAATTTCAAAACTGAGATTGCTACATTTTTGTTAGGTAGTAAGGGTTACGGAACCAAGGCAGGTAGATGGAGTTAAGATACAGATCAGCCATGAATTTAATTGAATGGTGGAACAGGTTCGAGGGGTTGAATGGCCTCCACCTGTTCCTAATGTTCCTCTATTTCGAGCTCTCCATGTGAAGAAATTTCTCCTGCTCGCTGTTCTAAATCTCTTACATTTAATCTTCTATCAATGGCCCATCATTCTTGACCCCTCAATGACTGGGAACAGCCTGCTTCTATCTACCCTGTTCCAACCTTTCCTCATTTGGAACACCTATATCTTATCGCCCTCTAATCTGTGTTTCAGTGAAAAAAGACCCTATTTTTCAAGTCTTCGTATTTGTGAAAAGTTGGGTCTTTTTTCGTTAGAACAGTTAGTGGAGAATACTGTTCACAGAGAGATGGGACTACAGAAAATCAACTGAAAGTGGGCAGATCTCTGGGACCAGATGGTTTATATTCAGGGATCCTGAGGAAAGCTAGGGAAGGAATAGCGAAGGCTCTGATTTATAATTTTCTATATTGCAGAGTAGAGGGTTGAAAGTGCTCTTCCAAAGAGGAGACAGAGATAAATCAGGAAATTTTAGGTTTAGTTCAGTTGTTGGTAAGTCTGTAATCCAGGATGAAATCACAGCACTTGGAGAGTTAATCAGGGGCAGTCATATTTAACCATATAGAATTCTTTGAAGAAATTACATAGAATGTACAGCATATAAACAGGCCATTCGGCCTAACGAGTCCATGCTGGTGTTACGCTCCACACGAACCTCCTCCCACTCTACTTCATCTCACCCCATCAACATCTCTCAAGAAATGAGAGGTTGGATAAAGGAGAGGCGGTAGATGTGATTTATCTGGATTTTCAAAGCCACATGGATCGGGAGATGATTGGAGGGCAGAAAGCAAAATATAGATCGAATCGGGCCAGGACCTACTCCGTTAATGGTAGGGCGTTGGGGAGAGTTATAGAACAAAGAGATCTAGGAGTACAGGTTCATAGCTCCTTGAAAGTGGAGTCACAGGTGGATCGGGTGGTGAAGAAGGCATTCGGCATGCTTGGTTTCATTGGTCAGAACATTGAATGCAGGAGTTGGGATGTCTTGTTGAAGTTGTACAAGACATTAGTAAGGCCACACTTGGAATACTGTGTACAGTTCTGGTCACCCGATTATAGAAAGGATATTATTAAACTAGAAAGATTTACTAGGATGCTACCGGGACTTGATGGTTTGACTTATAGGGAGAGGTTGGATAGACTGAGACTTTTTTCCCTGGAGAGTAGGAGGTTTCGGGGTGACCTTATAGAAGTCTATAAAATAATGAGGGGCATAGATAAGGTCGATAGTCAAAATCTTTTCCCAAAGGTAGGGGAGTCTATAACGAGGGGGCATAGGTTTAAGGTGAGAGGGGAGAGATACAAAAGGGTCCAGAGGGGCAATTTTTTCACTTAAAGGGTGGTGAGTGTCTGGAACGAGCTGCCAGAGGCAGTAGTGGAGGCGGGTACAATTTTGTCTTTTAAAAAGCATTTAGACAGTTACATGGGTAAGATGGGTATAGAGGGATATGGGCCAAGTGCAGGCAATTGGGACTAGCTTAGTGGTATAAACTGGGCGACATGGACATGTTGGGCCGAAGGGCCTGTTTCCATGTTGTAAACTTCTATGATTCTATCGGGATAAAGGGAATTTCCTTTGATTGGAGAGATGTGCTGAGGAGAGTTCCATAGGGACAGGGGGTGTCTGTGTCCAGGCCCCGCTCTCTAAGTACAGAAATTTTCTGGACTTATGGACTAAAGGAACAATGTGAAAATTTGCTGCTGACACAAATTGGGGGATATGGTGAATTGAGTCGAGCAATGTGAAAGACTGCAGAGTGATGTAAACTCGACAGATCGCCAGAGAGGTGGCAGGTACAGTTCAGTATAGACAAATGTGAAGTAACACATTTTGGAGGTAAGGCTATAGAAATGGTAAGAATTGAAATGGAGTGGAGGAGCAGGGGGACATTGGGCTACAGGTACAGAGTCATTAAAGGTGGCAGCACAAGTAGGTGAAGTCATGAAAAGGCAAACGGAACCTTGGGTTTGTATCTGGAGACATTAAATACAAAAGCTAGGAGGTCGTGTGGAACTTGTACACGGCCTTAGTTAGGCCACAGTTGGAGTATTGTGTACAGTTTTAGTAACCCCATTATAGGAAGAAAGTAGAAGCAATGGGGAAGCTGAAGCATAGATTCACCAGGGATGAGAGCTCACAGTTATGAGGAGAAATTTGAGAACTTACTTGGTTTTTTCCCACTAGAATTGAGAAGGTTCGGGGTCAACCTGCTGGCGGTGTTCGAGATTATGAAGGTTGTGGTGGGGTAAATAGCATTTGTTTCCACTGGTCAGCTGGACAGTAATGAGAGGACACAAATTTAAGATAATTAAAGAGGAGATCAGCGAGAAAATATTTAGAGGATGTTTAGAATGTGGAGTTCTCTGCTACAAATTGTTGTTGAAACAAAGTCATAAGTAAGTACTGGAAAAGGGAATTCGGCAGTTGATTGAATAATTAAAGGGTATGGGCAGTGAGGGTGAGAATGAGATTAGACTGGGTGGGATATTAAAGGATATGGGGAGTGAGGGGGAGAGTGGGATTAGACTGGGTGGGATATTAAAGGATATGGGGAGTGAGGAGGAGAGTGGGATTGGACTGGGTGGGATATTAAAGGGTATGGGGAGGGTGGGATTAGATTGGGTGGGATATTAAAGGGTAAGGGGAGTGAGGGGGAGGGTGAGATTAGACACGGTGGGATATTTAAAGGGTATGGGGAGTGAGCGTGAGAGTGGGATGAGACTGGGTGGGTTATTGAAGGGTATGGGGAGTGAGGGGGAGAGTGGGATTAGACTGGGTGGGATATTAAAGGGTATGGGGAGTGAGGGGGAGAGTGGGATTAGACTGGGTGGGATATTAAAGGGTATGGGGAGTGAGGGGGAGAGTGGGATTAGACTGGGTGGGATATTAAAGGGTATGGGGAGGGTGGGATTAGACTGGGTGGGATATTAAAGGGTATGGAGAGAGCGGGAATAGACTGAGTGGGATATTAAGAGGTATGGGGAGTGAGCGGGAGAGTGGGATTAGACTGGGTGGGATATTAAAGGGTATGGGGAGGGTGGGATTAGATTGGGTGGGATATTAAAGGGTATGGGGAGGGTGGGATTAGACTGGGTGGGATATTAAAGGGTATGGGGAGTGAGGGGGAGAGTGGGATTAGACTGGGTGGGATATTAAAGCGTATGGGGAGGGTGGGATTAGATTGGGTGGGATATTAAAGGGTATGGGGAGTGTGGGATTAGACTGGGTGGGATATTAAAGGGTATGGGGAGTGAGGGGGAGGGTGAGATTAGACTGGGTGGGATATTAAAGGGTATGGGGAAGGGTGGGATTAGATTGGGTGGGATATTAAAGGGTATGGGGAGGGTGGGATTAGATTGGGTGGGATATTAAAGGGTATGGGGAGTGAGGGTGAGGGTGAGATTAGACTGGGTGGGATATTAAAGGGTATGGGGAGTGAGCAGGAGAGTGGGATTAGACTGGGTGGGATATTAAAGGGTATTGGGAGTGAGGGGGAGAGTGGGATTGGACTGGGTGGGATATTAAAGGTTACGGGAAGTGAGGGGGAGAGTGGGATTAGACTGGGTGGGATATTAAAGGGTATGGGGAGTGAGGGGGAGAGTGGGATAAGACTGGGTGGGATATTAAAGGGTATGGGGAGGGTGGGATTAGACTGGGTGGGATATTAAAGGGTATGGGGAGTGAGGGGGAGAATGGAATTAGACTGGGTGGGATATTAAAGGGTATGGGGAGTGAGGGGGAGAGTGGGATTCGACTGGGTGGGATATTAAAGGGTATGGGGAGGGTGCGATTAGACTGGGTGGGATATTGAAGGGTACGGGGAGTGAGGGTGAGGGTGAGATTAGACTGGGTGGGATATTAAAGGGTATGGGGAGTGAAGGGGAGAGTGGGATTAGACTGGGTGGGATATTAAAGGGTATGGGGAGAGTGGGATTAGACTGGGGTGGGATATTGAAGGGTATGGGGAGTGAGGGGGAGAGTGGGATTAGACTGGGTGGGATATTGAAGGGTATGGGGAGTGAGCAGGAGAGTGGGATTAGACTGGGTGGGATATTAAAGGGTATGGGGAGGGTGGGATTAGATTGGGTGGGATATTAAAGGGTATGGGGAGGGTGGGATTAGATTGGGTGGGATATTAAAGGGTATGGGGAGTGAGGGTGAGGGTGAGATTAGACTGGGTGGGATATTGAAGGGTATGGGGAGTGAGCAGGAGAGTGGGATTAGACTGGGTGGGATATTAAAGGGTATGGGGAGTGAGGGGAGAGTGGGATTAGACTGGGTGGGATATTAAAGGGTATGGGGAGTGAGGGGGAGAGTGGGATAAGACTGGGTGGGATATTAAAGGGTATGGGGAGGGTGGGATTAGACTGGGTGGGATATTAAAGGGTATGGAGAGAGCGGGAATAGACTGAGAGGGATATTAAGAGGTATGGGGAGTGAGGGGGAGAGTGGGATTCGACTGGGTGGGATATTAAAGGGTATGGGGAGGGTGCGATTAGACTGGGTGGGATATTGAAGGGTACGGGGGGTGAGGGTGAGATTAGACTGGGTGGGATATTAAAGGGTATGGGGAGTGAGCAGGAGAGTGCGATTGGACTGGGTGGGATATTAAAGGGTATGGGGAGTGAGGGGGAGAGTGGGATTAGACTGGGTGGGATATTAAAGGGTATGGGGAGAGTGGGATTGGACTGGGGTGGGATATTGAAGGGTCTGGGGAGTGAGGGGGAGAGTGGGATTCGACTGGGTGGGATATTAAAGGATATGGGGAGGGTGGGATTGGACTGGGTGGGATATTAAAGGGTATGGGGAGTGAGGGGGAGAGTGGGATTAGACTGGGTGGGATATTAAAGGGTATGGGGAGGGTGGGATTAGACTGGGTGGGATATTAAAGGGTATGGGGAGTGAGCGTGAGAGTGGGATTAGACTGGGTGGGTTATTGAAGGGTATGGGGAGTGAGCAGGAGAGTGGGATTAGACTGGGTGGGATATTGAAGGGTATGGGAAGTGAGGGGGAGAGTGGGATTAGACTGGGTGGGTTATTGAAGGGTATGGGAAGTGAGGGGGAGAGTGGGATTAGACTGGGTGGGATTTTGAAGGGTATGGGAAGTGAGGGGGAGAGTGGGATTAGACTGGGTGGGATTTTGAAGGGTATGGGAAGTGAGGGGGAGAGTGGGATTAGACTGGGTGGGATATTGAAGGGTATGGGAAGTGAGGGGGAGAGTGGGATTAGACTGGGTGGGATTTTGAAGGGTATGGGAAGTGAGGGGGAGAGTGGGATTAGACTGGGTGGGATATTAAAGGGTATGGGGAGTGAGGGGGAGAGTGGGATTAGACTGGGTGGGATATTGAAGGGTATTGGGAGGGTGGGATTAGATTGGGTGGGATATTAAAGGGTATGGGGAGGGTGGGATTGGACTGGGTGGGATATTAAAGGGTATGGGGAGGGTGGGATTAGACTGGGTGGGATATTAAAGGGTATGGGGAGGGTGGGATTGGACTGGGTGGGATATTAAAGGGTATGGGGAGTGAGGGGGAGGGTGAGATTAGACTGGGTGGGATATTAAAGGGTATGGGGAGTGAGGGGGAGAGTGGAATTCGACTGGGTGGGATATTGAAGGATATTGGGTGGGTGGGATTAGATTGGGTGGGATATTAAAGGGTATGGGGAGTGAGGGGGAGGGTGAGATTAGACTGGGTGGGATATTAAAGGGTATGGGGAGTGAGGGGGAGAGTGGGATTGGACTGGGTGGGATATTAAAGGGTATGGGGAGGGTGAGATTAGACTGGGTGGGATATTAAAGGGTATGGGGAGTGAGGGGGAGGGTGGGATTAGACTGGGTGGGATATTGAAGGGTACGGGGAGTGAGGGGGAGAGTGGAATTAGACTGGGTGGGATATTCAAGGGTATGGGGAGGGTGGGATATTAAAGGGTATGGGGAGTGAGTGGGAGAGTGGGATTCGACTGGGTGGGATATTAAAGGGTATGGGGAGGGTGGGATTAGACTGGGTGGGATATTAAAGGGTATGGGGAGTGAGGGGGAGAGTGGAATTAGACTGGGTGGGATATTAAAGGGTATGGGGAGGGTGGGATATTAAAGGGTATGGGGAGTGAGTGGGAGAGCGGGATTCGACTGGGTGGGATATTAAAGGGTATGGGGAGGGTGGGATATTAAAGGGTATGGGGAGTGAGGGGGAGGGTGAGATTAGACTGGGTGGGATATTAAAGGGTATGGGGAGTGAGGGGGAGAGTGGAATTAGACTGGGTGGGATATTAAAGGGTATGGGGAGGGTGGGATATTAAAGGGTATGGGGAGTGAGTGGGAGAGCGGGATTCGACTGGGTGGGATATTAAAGGGTATGGGGAGGGTGGGATTAGACTGGGTGGGATATTAAAGGGTATGGGGAGGGTGGGATTAGACTGGGATATTAAAGGGTCTGGGGAGTGAGCGTGAGAGTGGGATTAGACTGGGTGGGATATTAAAGGATATGGGGAGTGAGCGGGAGAGTGGGATTAGACTGGGTGGTATATTAAAGGGTATGGGGAGGGTGGGATTGGACTGGGTAGGATATTAAAGGGTATGGGGAGTGAGCAGGAGAGCGGGATTCGACTGGGTGGGATATTAAAGGGTATGGGGAGTGAGGGGGAGAGTGGGATGAGACTGGGTGGGTTATTGAAGGGTATGGGGAGTGAGGAGGAGAGTGGGATTAGACTGGGTGGGATATTAAAGGGTATGGGGAGTGAGGGGGAGAGTGGGAATGGACTGGGTGGGATATTGAAGGGTGTGGGGAGTGAGGGGGAGAGTGGGATTAGACTGGGTGGGATATTGAAGGGTATGGGGAGTGAGGAGGAGAGTGGGATTAGACTGGGTGGGATATTAACGGGTATGGGGAGTGAGGGGGAGAGTGGGATTGGACTCGGTGGGATATTGAAGGATATGGGGAGTGAGGAGGAGAGTGGGATTGGACTGGGTGGGATATTAAAGGGTATGGGGAGGGTGGGATTAGATTGGGTGGGATATTAAAGGGTAAGGGGAGTGAGGGGGAGGGTGAGATTAGACACGGTGGGATATTTAAAGGGTATGGGGAGTGAGCGTGAGAGTGGGATGAGACTGGGTGGGTTATTGAAGGGTATGGGGAGTGAGGGGGCGAGTGGGATGAGACTGGGTGGGATATTAAAGGGTATGGGGAGTGAGGGGGAGAGTGGGAATAGACTGGGTGGGATATTAAAGGGTATGGGGAGTGAGGGGGAGAGTGGGATTAGACTGGGTGGGATATTAAGGGGTATGGGGAGGGTGGGATTAGATTGGGTGGGATATTAAAGGGTATGGGGAGGGTGGGATTAGACTGGGTGGGATATTAAAGGGTATGGGGAGTGAGGGGGAGAGTGGGATTAGACTGGGTGGGATATTAAAGCGTATGGGGAGGGTGGGATTAGATTGGGTGGGATATTAAAGGGTATGGGGAGTGTGGGATTAGACTGGGTGGGATATTAAAGGGTATGGGGAGTGAGGGGGAGGGTGAGATTAGACTGGGTGGGATATTAAAGGGTATGGGGAAGGGTGGGATTAGATTGGGTGGGATATTAAAGGGTATGGGGAGGGTGGGATTAGATTGGGTGGGATATTAAAGGGTATGGGGAGTGAGGGTGAGGGTGAGATTAGACTGGGTGGGATATTAAAGGGTATGGGGAGTGAGCAGGAGAGTGGGATTAGACTGGGTGGGATATTAAAGGGTATTGGGAGTGAGGGGGAGAGTGGGATTGGACTGGGTGGGATATTAAAGGTTACGGGGAGTGAGGGGGAGAGTGGGATTAGACTGGGTGGGATATTAAAGGGTATGGGGAGTGAGGGGGAGAGTGGGATAAGACTGGGTGGGATATTAAAGGGTATGGGGAGGGTGGGATTAGACTGGGTGGGATATTAAAGGGTATGGGGAGTGAGGGGGAGAGTGGAATTAGACTGGGTGGGATATTAAAGGGTATGGGGAGGGTGGGATATTAAAGGGTATGGGGAGTGAGTGGGAGAGCGGGATTCGACTGGGTGGGATATTAAAGGGTATGGGGAGGGTGGGATTAGACTGGGTGGGATATTAAAGGGTATGGGGAGGGTGGGATTAGACTGGGATATTAAAGGGTCTGGGGAGTGAGCGTGAGAGTGGGATTAGACTGGGTGGGATATTAAAGGATATGGGGAGTGAGCGGGAGAGTGGGATTAGACTGGGTGGTATATTAAAGGGTATGGGGAGGGTGGGATTGGACTGGGTAGGATATTAAAGGGTATGGGGAGTGAGCAGGAGAGCGGGATTCGACTGGGTGGGATATTAAAGGGTATGGGGAGTGAGGGGGAGAGTGGGATGAGACTGGGTGGGTTATTGAAGGGTATGGGGAGTGAGGAGGAGAGTGGGATTAGACTGGGTGGGATATTAAAGGGTATGGGGAGTGAGGGGGAGAGTGGGATTGGACTGGGTGGGATATTGAAGGGTGTGGGGAGTGAGGGGGAGAGTGGGATTAGACTGGGTGGGATATTGAAGGGTATGGGGAGTGAGGGGGAGAGTGGGATTGGACTCGGTGGGATATTGAAGGATATGGGGAGTGAGGAGGAGAGTGGGATTGGACTGGGTGGGATATTAAAGGGTATGGGGAGGGTGGGATTAGATTGGGTGGGATATTAAAGGGTAAGGGGAGTGAGGGGGAGGGTGAGATTAGACACGGTGGGATATTTAAAGGGTATGGGGAGTGAGCGTGAGAGTGGGATGAGACTGGGTGGGTTATTGAAGGGTATGGGGAGTGAGGGGGAGAGTGGGATTAGACTGGGTGGGATATTAAAGGGTATGGGGAGTGAGGGGGAGAGTGGGATTAGACTGGGTGGGATATTAAAGGGTATGGGGAGTGAGGGGGAGAGTGGGATTAGACTGGGTGGGATATTAAAGGGTATGGGGAGGGTGGGATTAGACTGGGTGGGATATTAAAGGGTATGGAGAGAGCGGGAATCGACTGAGTGGGATATTAAGAGGTATGGGGAGTGAGCGGGAGAGTGGGATTAGACTGGGTGGGATATTAAAGGGTATGGGGAGGGTGGGATTAGATTGGGTGGGATATTAAAGGGTATGGGGAGGGTGGGATTAGACTGGGTGGGATATTAAAGGGTATGGGGAGTGAGGGGGAGAGTGGGATTAGACTGGGTGGGATATTAAAGCGTATGGGGAGGGTGGGATTAGATTGGATGGGATATTAAAGGGTATGGGGAGTGTGGGATTAGACTGGGTGGGATATTAAAGGGTATGGGGAGTGAGGGGGAGGGTGAGATTAGACTGGGTGGGATATTAAAGGGTATGGGGAAGGGTGGGATTAGATTGGGTGGGATATTAAAGGGTATGGGGAGGGTGGGATTAGATTGGGTGGGATATTAAAGGGTATGGGGAGTGAGGGTGAGGGTGAGATTAGACTGGGTGGGATATTAAAGGGTATGGGGAGTGAGCAGGAGAGTGGGATTAGACTGGGTGGGATATTAAAGGGTATTGGGAGTGAGGGGGAGAGTGGGATTCGACTGGGTGGGATATTAAAGGTTACGGGGAGTGAGGGGGAGAGTGGGATTAGACTGGGTGGGATATTAAAGGATATGGGGAGTGAGGGGGAGAGTGGGATAAGACTGGGTGGGATATTAAAGGGTATGGGGAGGGTGGGATTAGACTGGGTGGGATATTAAAGGGTATGGGGAGTGAGGGGGAGAATGGAATTAGACTGGGTGGGATATTAAAGGGTATGGGGAGTGAGGGGGAGAGTGGCATTCGACTGGGTGGGATATTAAAGGGTATGGGGAGGGTGCGATTAGACTGGGTGGGATATTGAAGGGTACGGGGAGTGAGGGTGAGGGTGAGATTAGACTGGGTGGGATATTAAAGGGTATGGGGAGTGAGGGGGGAGAGTGGAATTAGACTGGGTGGGATATTAAAGGGTATGGGGAGTGAAGGGGAGAGTGGGATTAGACTGGGTGGGATATTAAAGGGTATGGGGAGAGTGGGATTAGACTGGGGTGGGATATTGAAGGGTATGGGGAGTGAGGGGGAGAGTGGGATTAGACTGGGTGGGATATTGAAGGGTATGGGGAGTGAGCAGGAGAGTGGGATTAGACTGGGTGGGATATTAAAGGGTATGGGGAGGGTGGGATTAGATTGGGTGGGATATTAAAGGGTATGGGGAGGGTGGGATTAGATTGGGTGGGATATTAAAGGGTACGGGGAGTGAGGGTGAGGGTGAGATTAGACTGGGTGGGATATTGAAGGGTATGGGGAGTGAGCAGGAGAGTGGGATTAGACTGGGTGGGATATTAAAGGGTATGGGGAGTGAGGGGAGAGTGAGATTAGACTGGGTGGGATATTAAAGGGTATGGGGAGTGAGGGGGAGAGTGGGATAAGACTGGGTGGGATATTAAAGGGTATGGGGAGGGTGGGATTAGACTGGGTGGGATATTAAAGGGTATGGAGAGAGCGGGAATAGACTGAGAGGGATATTAAGAGGTATGGGGAGTGAGGGGGAGAGTGGGATTCGACTGGGTGGGATATTAAAGGGTATGGGGAGGGTGCGATTAGACTGGGTGGGATATTGAAGGGTACGGGGAGTGAGGGTGAGGGTGAGATTAGACTGGGTGGGATATTAAAGGGTATGGGGAGTGAGGGGGGAGAGTGGAATTAGACTGGGTGGGATATTAAAGGGTATGGGGAGTGAGGGGGAGAGTGGGATTAGACTGGGTGGGATATTAAAGGGTATGGGGAGAGTGGGATTAGACTGAGGTGGGATATTGAAGGGTATGGGGAGTGAGGGGGAGAGTGGGATTAGACTGGGTGGGATATTAAAGGATATGGGGAGGGTGGGATTGGACTGGGTGGGATATTAAAGGGTATGGGGAGTGAGGGGGAGAGTGGGATTAGACTGGGTGGGATATTAAAGGGTATGGGGAGGGTGGGATTAGACTGGGTGGGATATTAAAGGGTATGGGGAGTGAGCGTGAGAGTGGGATTAGACTGGGTGGGTTATTGAAGGGTATGGGGAGTGAGCAGGAGAGTGGGATTAGACTGGGTGGGATATTGAAGGGTATGGGAAGTGAGGGGGAGAGTGGGATTAGACTGGGTGGGTTATTGAAGGGTATGGGAAGTGAGGGGGAGAGTGGGATTAGACTGGGTGGGATTTTGAAGGGTATGGGAAGTGAGGGGGAGAGTGGGATTAGACTGGGTGGGATTTTGAAGGGTATGGGAAGTGAGGGGGAGAGTGGGATTAGACTGGGTGGGATATTGAAGGGTATGGGAAGTGAGGGGGAGAGTGGGATTAGACTGGGTGGGATTTTGAAGGGTATGGGAAGTGAGGGGGAGAGTGGGATTGGACTGGGTGGGATATTAAAGGGTATGGGGAGTGAGGGGGAGAGTGGGATTAGACTGGGTGGGATATTGAAGGGTATTGGGAGGGTGGGATTAGATTGGGTGGGATATTAAAGGGTATGGGGAGGGTGGGATTGGACTGGGTGGGATATTAAAGGGTATGGGGAGTGAGGGGGAGGGTGAGATTAGACTGGGTGGGATATTAAAGGGTATGGGGAGTGAGGGGGAGAGTGGGATTGGACTGGGTGGGATATTAAAGGGTACGGGGAGTGAGGGGGAGAGTGGAATTAGACTGGGTGGGATATTAAAGGGTATGGGGAGGGTGGGATATTAAAGGGTATGGGGAGTGAGTGGGAGAGTGGGATTCGACTGGGTGGGATATTAAAGGGTATGGGGAGGGTGGGATTAGACTGGGTGGGATATTAAAGGGTATGGGGAGGGTGGGATTAGACTGGGATATTAAAGGGTCTGGGGAGTGAGCGTGAGAGTGGGATTAGACTGGGTGGTATATTAAAGGGTATGGGGAGGGTGGGATTGGACTGGGTTGGATATTAAAGGTTATGGGGAGTGAGGGGGAGGGTGGGATTAGACTGGGTGGGATATTAAAGGGTATGGGGAGTGAGCAGGAGAGCGGGATTCGACTGGGTGGGATATTAAAGCGTATGGGGAGGGTGGGATTAGATTGGGTGGGATATTAAAGGGTATGGGGAGTGTGGGATTAGACTGGGTGGGATATTAAAGGGTATGGGGAGTGAGGAGGAGGGTGAGATTAGACTGGGTGGGATATTAAAGTGTATGGGGAGTGAGGGGGAGAGTGGGATTAGACTGGGTGGGATTTTGAAGGGTATGGGAAGTGAGGGGGAGAGTGGGATTAGACTGGGTGGGATATTGAAGGGTATGGGAAGTGAGGGGGAGAGTGGGATTAGACTGGGTGGGATTTTGAAGGGTATGGGAAGTGAGGGGGAGAGTGGGATTAGACTGGGTGGGTTATTGAAGGGTATGGGGAGTGAGGGGGAGAGTGGGATTAGACTGGGTGGGATTTTGAAGGGTATGGGAAGTGAGGGGGAGAGTGGGATTAGACTGGGTGGGATTTTGAAGGGTATGGGAAGTGAGGGGGAGAGTGGGATTCGACTGGGTGGGATATTGAAGGGTATGGGAAGTGAGGGGGAGAGTGGGATTAGACTGGGTGGGATTTTGAAGGGTATGGGAAGTGAGGGGGAGAGTGGGATTAGACTGGGTGGGATATTAAAGGGTATGGGGAGTGAGGGGGAGAGTGGAATTCGACTGGGTGGGATATTGAAGGATATTGGGTGGGTGGGATTAGATTGGGTGGGATATTAAAGGGTATGGGGAGGGTGGGATTGGACTGGGTGGGATATTAAAGGGTATGGGGAGTGAGGGGGAGGGTGAGATTAGACTGGGTGGGATATTAAAGGGTATGGGTAGTGAGGGGGAGAGTGGGATTGGACTGGGTGGGATATTAAAGGGTATGGGGAGGGTGAGATTAGACTGGGTGGGATATTAAAGGGTATGGGGAGTGAGGGGGAGGGTGGGATTAGACTGGGTGGGATATTGAAGGGTACGGGGAGTGAGGGGGAGAGTGGAATTAGACTGGGTGGGATATTAAAGGGTATGGGGAGGGTGGGATATTAAAGGGTATGGGGAGTGAGTGGGAGAGTGGGATTCGACTGGGTGGGATATTAAAGGGTATGGGGAGGGTGGGATTAGACTGGGTGGGATATTAAAGGGTATGGGGAGGGTGGGATTAGACTGGGATATTAAAGGGTCTGGGGAGTGAGCGTGAGAGTGGGATTAGACTGGGTGGGATATTAAAGGATATGGGGAGTGAGCGGGAGAGTGGGATTAGACTGGGTGGTATATTAAAGGGTATGGGGAGGGTGGGATTGGACTGGGTTGGATATTAAAGGGTATGGGGAGTGAGGGGGAGGGTGGGATTAGACTGGGTGGGATATTAAAGGGTATGGGGAGTGAGCAGGAGAGCGGGATTCGACTGGGTGGGATATTAAAGCGTATGGGGAGGGTGGGATTAGATTGGGTGGGATATTAAAGGGTATGGGGAGTGTGGGATTAGACTGGGTGGGATATTAAAGGGTATGGGGAGTGAGGGGGAGGGTGAGATTAGACTGGGTGGGATATTAAAGGGTATGGGGAGTGAGGGGGAGAGTGGGATTAGACTGGGTGGGATATTAAAGGGTATGGGGAGGGTGGGATTAGACTGGGTGGGATATTAAAGGGTATGGGGAGTGAGGGGGAGGGTGAGATTAGACTGGGTGGGATATTAAAGGGTATGGGGAAGGGTGGGATTAGATTGGGTGGGATATTAAAGGGTATGGGGAGGGTGGGATTAGATTGGGTGGGATATTAAAGGGTATGGGGAGTGAGGGTGAGGGTGAGATTAGACTGGGTGGGATATTAAAGGGTATGGGGAGTGAGCAGGAGAGTGGGATTAGACTGGGTGGGATATTAAAGGGTATTGGGAGTGAGGGGGAGAGTGGGATTGGACTGGGTGGGATATTAAAGGTTACGGGGAGTGAGGGGGAGAGTGGGATTAGACTGGGTGGGATATTAAAGGGTATGGGGAGTGAGGGGGAGAGTGGGATAAGACTGGGTGGGATATTAAAGGGTATGGGGAGGGTGGGATTAGACTGGGTGGGATATTAAAGGGTATGGGGAGTGAGGGGGAGAATGGAATTAGACTGGGTGGGATATTAAAGGGTATGGAGAGAGCGGGAATAGACTGAGAGGGATATTAAGAGGTATGGGGAGTGAGGGGGAGAGTGGGATTCGACTGGGTGGGATATTAAAGGGTATGGGGAGGGTGCGATTAGACTGGGTGGGATATTGAAGGGTACGGGGAGTGAGGGTGAGGGTGAGATTAGACTGGGTGGGATATTAAAGGGTATGGGGAGTGAGGGGGGAGAGTGGAATTAGACTGGGTGGGATATTAAAGGGTATGGGGAGTGAAGGGGAGAGTGGGATTAGACTGGGTGGGATATTAAAGGGTATGGGGAGAGTGGGATTAGACTGGGGTGGGATATTGAAGGGTATGGGGAGTGAGGGGGAGAGTGGAATTAGACTGGGTGGGATATTGAAGGGTATGGGGAGTGAGCAGGAGAGTGGGATTAGACTGGGTGGGATATTAAAGGGTATGGGGAGGGTGGGATTAGATTGGGTGGGATATTAAAGGGTATGGGGAGGGTGGGATTAGATTGGGTGGGATATTAAAGGGTATGGGGAGTGAGGGTGAGGGTGAGATTAGACTGGGTGGGATATTGAAGGGTATGGGGAGTGAGCAGGAGAGTGGGATTAGACTGGGTGGGATATTAAAGGGTATGGGGAGTGAGGGGAGAGTGGGATTAGACTGGGTGGGATATTAAAGGGTATGGGGAGTGAGGGGGAGAGTGGGATAAGACTGGGTGGGATATTAAAGGGTATGGGGAGGGTGGGATTAGACTGGGTGGGATATTAAAGGGTATGGAGAGAGCGGGAATAGACTGAGAGGGATATTAAGAGGTATGGGGAGTGAGGGGGAGAGTGGGATTCGACTGGGTGGGATATTAAAGGGTATGGGGAGGGTGCGATTAGACTGGGTGGGATATTGAAGGGTACGGGGAGTGAGGGTGAGGGTGAGATTAGACTGGGTGGGATATTAAAGGGTATGGGGAGTGAGGGGGGAGAGTGGAATTAGACTGGGTGGGATATTAAAGGGTATGGGGAGTGAGCAGGAGAGTGGGATTGGACTGGGTGGGATATTAAAGGGTATGGGGAGTGAGGGGGAGAGTGGGATTAGACTGGGTGGGATATTAAAGGGTATGGGGAGAGTGGGATTAGACTGGGGTGGGATATTGAAGGGTATGGGGAGTGAGGGGGAGAGTGGGATTAGACTGGGTGGGATATTAAAGGATATGGGGAGGGTGGGATTGGACTGGGTGGGATATTAAAGGGTATGGGGAGTGAGGGGGAGAGTGGGATTAGACTGGGTGGGATATTAAAGGGTATGGGGAGGGTGGGATTAGACTGGGTGGGATATTAAAGGGTATGGGGAGTGAGCGTGAGAGTGGGATTAGCCTGGGTGGGTTATTGAAGGGTATGGGGAGTGAGCAGGAGAGTGGGATTAGACTGGGTGGGATATTGAAGGGTATGGGAAGTGAGGGGGAGAGTGGGATTAGACTGGGTGGGTTATTGAAGGGTATGGGAAGTGAGGGGGAGAGTGGGATTAGACTGGGTGGGATTTTGAAGGGTATGGGAAGTGAGGGGGAGAGTGGGATTAGACTGGGTGGGATTTTGAAGGGTATGGGAAGTGAGGGGGAGAGTGGGATTAGACTGGGTGGGATATTAAAGGGTATGGGAAGTGAGGGGGAGAGTGGAATTCGACTGGGTGGGATATTGAAGGATATTGGGTGGGTGGGATTAGATTGGGTGGGATATTAAAGGGTATGGGGAGTGTGGGATTAGACTGGGTGGGATATTAAAGGGTATGGGGAGTGAGGGATTAGACTGGGTGGGATATTAAAGGGTATGGGGAGGGTGGGATTGGACTGGGTGGGATATTAAAGGGTATGGGGAGTGAGGGGGAGAGTGGGATTGGACTGGGTGGGATATTAAAGGGTATGGGGAGGGTGAGATTAGACTGGGTGGGATATTAAAGGGTACGGGGAGTGAGGGGGAGAGTGGAATTAGACTGGGTGGGATATTAAAGGGTACGGGGAGTGAGGGGGAGAGTGGAATTAGACTGGGTGGGATATTAAAGGGTACGGGGAGTGAGGGGGAGAGTGGAATTAGACTGGGTGGGATATTAAAGGGTATGGGGAGGGTGGGATATTAAAGGGTATGGGGAGTGAGTGGGAGAGTGGGATTCGACTGGGTGGGATATTAAAGGGTATGGGGAGGGTGGGATTAGACTGGGTGGGATATTAAAGGGTATGGGGAGGGTGGGATTAGACTGGGATATTAAAGGGTCTGGGGAGTGAGCGTGAGAGTGGGATTAGACTGGGTGGGATATTAAAGGATATGGGGAGTGAGCGGGAGAGTGGGATTAGACTGGGTGGTATATTAAAGGGTATGGGGAGGGTGGGATTGGACTGGGTTGGATATTAAAGGGTATGGGGAGTGAGGGGGAGGGTGGGATTAGACTGGGTGGGATATTAAAGGGTATGGGGAGTGAGCAGGAGAGCGGGATTCGACTGGGTGGGATATTAAAGGGTATGGGGAGTGAGGGGGAGAGTGGGATTGGACTGGGTGGGATATTAAAGGGTATGGGGAGTGAGGGGGAGAGTGGGATGAGACTGGGTGGGATATTGAAGGGTATGTGGTGTGAGCGTGAGAGTGGGATTAGACTGGGTGGGTTATTGAAGGGTATGGGGAGTGAGCAGGAGAGCGGGATTCGACTGGGTGGGATATTGAAGGGTATGGGGAGTGAGGGGGAGAGTGGGATGAGACTGGGTGGGATATTGAAGGGTATGGGGAGTGAGGGGGAGAGTGGAATTAGACTGGGTGGGATATTAAAGGGTATGGGGAGGGTGGGATATTAAAGGGTATGGGGAGTGAGGGGGAGGGTGAGATTAGACTGGGTGGGATATTAAAGGGTATGGGGAGTGAGGGGGAGAGTGGAATTAGACTGGGTGGGATATTAAAGGGTATGGGGAGGGTGGGATATTAAAGGGTATGGGGAGTGAGTGGGAGAGCGGGATTCGACTGGGTGGGATATTAAAGGGTATGGGGAGGGTGGGATTAGACTGGGTGGGATATTAAAGGGTATGGGGAGGGTGGGATTAGACTGGGATATTAAAGGGTCTGGGGAGTGAGCGTGAGAGTGGGATTAGACTGGGTGGGATATTAAAGGATATGGGGAGTGAGCGGGAGAGTGGGATTAGACTGGGTGGTATATTAAAGGGTATGGGGAGGGTGGGATTGGACTGGGTAGGATATTAAAGGGTATGGGGAGTGAGCAGGAGAGCGGGATTCGACTGGGTGGGATATTAAAGGGTATGGGGAGTGAGGGGGAGAGTGGGATGAGACTGGGTGGGTTATTGAAGGGTATGGGGAGTGAGGAGGAGAGTGGGATTAGACTGGGTGGGATATTAAAGGGTATGGGGAGTGAGGGGGAGAGTGGGATTGGACTGGGTGGGATATTGAAGGGTGTGGGGAGTGAGGGGGAGAGTGGGATTAGACTGGGTGGGATATTGAAGGGTATGGGGAGTGAGGAGGAGAGTGGGATTAGACTGGGTGGGATATTAACGGGTATGGGGAGTGAGGGGGAGAGTGGGATTGGACTCGGTGGGATATTGAAGGGTGTGGGGAGTGAGGGGGAGAGTGGGATTTGACTGGGTGGGATATTGAAGGGTATGGGGAGTGAGGGGGAGAGTGGGATTGGACTCGGTGGGATATTGAAGGGTGTGGGGAGTGAGGGGGAGAGTGGGATTTGACTGGGTGGGATATTGAAGGGTACGGGGAGTGAGGGGGAGAGTGGGATTGGACTGGGTGGGATATTGAAGGGTGTGGGGAGTGAGGGGGAGAGTGGGATTGGACTGGGTGGGATATTGAAGGGTATGGCGAGTGAGGGGGAGATGCAGTCAATTTGACTCTGTTCAATTGTTGGAGACTGATACCATTATGGCTGACAGCCATATGACTTTACTTCGAACAAACAAGAGTCCGTATGTTACAGTATTTGAGCAGTCGTAGCCGCGACCTTTCCCTGGTCCTTCATTCATGTGTACTCGTTCTCGTTTACCTGCCTGGTATTTTCTTTTCTCTACCCTGAGTCTGAGTCGGGGCTGGCTTCTGATGCACTGATTTAATCCCTGGCCCCTCTTTTAACTGCAACAGATTTAAGCCACTTGTTGATGGTTCCCTTATCAGCAATTTTAGGGGCCCATCAATCGTTCTTTCTTGATTCTGGAATGTCGTTGCTCAGCGACATGTTTGGACATGCAGGCACTTCCTTAGTTTCACTGTTTTTTGCCTCCGATAGTTTGGTTGTGTGTTTTTAACCACGAGTGTTCCTGCATTATGGCTGGTTCCTGTTGTTTCTCAAACATAACCCTGTTAGGTCTAACCCTTTGAATTCCTCATACATTTGTGTGAAAGTGATATTCCTTTACAGAGAGTAGGATTAGACTGTGAGAAATCAAAGGGTATGAGGAGTGAGCAGGAAAATGGGATTAGACCAGGTGGGATATTAAAGGTATGGAGAGTGAGCAGGAGACTGGGATTAGACTGGGTGGGATATTAAAGGGCATGGGGTGTGAGACGGAGAGTGGGATTAGACTGGGTGGCACATGTGGACAAAAGCATTGGCCTAGACTTGATGGGCAGAGTGGCCTGTTTCTGTGCTGTAATCTTCCAGGATCCTTTGGTTTTTTTTATTCGTTCATGGGATGTGGGCGTCGCTGGCGAGGCCGGCATTTATTGCCCATCCCTAATTGCCCTTGAGAAGGTGGTGGTGAGCCGCCTTCTTGAACCGCTGCAGTCCGTGTGGTGAAGGTTCTCCCACAGTGCTGTTAGGAAGGGAGTTCCAGGATTTTGACCCAGCGACGATGAAGGAACGGCGATATATTTCCAAGTCGGGATGGTGTGTGACTTGGAGGGGAACGTGCAGGTGGTGTTGTTCCCATGTGCCTGCTGCTCTTGTCCTTCTAGGTGGTAGAGGTCGCGGGT
This sequence comes from Heptranchias perlo, assembly GCF_035084215.1. Taxonomy (NCBI): domain Eukaryota; kingdom Metazoa; phylum Chordata; class Chondrichthyes; order Hexanchiformes; family Hexanchidae; genus Heptranchias; species Heptranchias perlo. The sequence continues at coordinate 334,380 of NW_027139128.1, read as the reverse complement.
TTGGGAGGTGCTGTCAAAGAAGCCTTGGCGAGTTGCTGCAGTGCTGGTGGATAGGGTGCCAGTCAAGCGGGCTGCTTTGTTCTGGATGGTGTCGAGTTTCTTGAGCGTTGGAGCTGCACTCATCTAAGCAAGTGGAGAGTATTCCATCACACTCCTGACTTGTGCCTTGTAGATGGTGGAAAGGCTTTGGGGAGTCAGGAGGTGAGTCACTCGCCACAGAATACCCAGCCTCTGACCTGCTCTTGTAGCCACAGTATTTATATGGCTGGTCCAGTTAAGTTTCTGGTCAGTGGTGACCCCCAGGATGTTGATGGTGGGGGATTCGGTGATGGTAACGCCGTTGAATGTCAAGGGGAGGTGGTTAGACTCTCTCTTGTTGGAGATGGTCATTGCCTGGCACTTGTCTGGTGCGAATGTTACTTGCCACTTATGAGCCCAAGCCTGGATGTTGTCCAGGTCTTGCTGCATGCGGGCTCGGACTGCTTCATTATTTGAGGGGTTGCGAATGGAACTGAACACTGTGCAGTCATCAGCGAACATCCCCATTTCTGACCTTATGATGGAGGGAAGGTCATTGATGAAGCAGCTGAAGATGGTTGGGCCTAGGACACTGCCCTGAGGAACTCCTGCAGCAATGCCCAGGGGCTGAGGTGATTGGCCTCCAACAACCATTACCATCTTTCTTTGTGCAAGGTATGACTCCAGCCACTGGAGAGCTTTCCCCCTGAATCTCATTGACTTCAATTTTACTAGGGCTCCTTGGTGCCACACTCGGTCAAATGCTGCCTTGATGTCAAGGGCAGTCACTCTCACCTCACCTCTGGAATTCAGCTCTTTTGTCCATGTTTCGACCAAGGCTGTAATGAGGTCTGGAGCCGAGTGGTCCTGGCGGAACCCAAACTGAGCATCGGTGAGCAGGTTATTGGTGAGTAAGTGCTGCTTTATAGCACTGTCGACGACACCTTCCATCACTTTGCTGATGATAGAGAGTAGACTGATGGGGCGGTAATTGGCCGGATTGGATTTGTCCTGCTTTTTGTGGACAGGACATACCTGGGCAATTTTCCACATTGTCGGGTAGATGCCAGTGTTGTAGCTGTACTGGAACAGCTTGGCTAGAGGCGCAGCTAGTTCTGGAGCACAAGTCTTCAGCACTGCAGCTGGGATGTTGTCGGGGCCCATAGCCTTTGCTGTATCCAGTGCACGCAGCTGTTTCTTGATATCACATGGAGTAAATCGAATTGGCTGAAGACTGGCTTCTGTGATGGTGGGGATATCGGGAGGAGGCCGAGATGGATCATCCACTCGGCACTTCTGGCTGAAGATGGTTGCAAACACTTCAGCCTTGTCTTTTGCACTTGCTTGCTGGACACCGCCATCATTGAGGATGGGGATGTTTGCAAAGCCTCCTCCTCCAGTTAGTTGTTTAATTGTCCACCACCATTCACGACTGGATGTGGTAGGACTGCAGAGATGAGATTTGATCTGATCCGTTGGTTGTGGAATCGCATACCTCTGTCTATAGCATGTTGCTTCCGCTGTTTATCATGCACGTAGTCCTGAGTTGTAGCTTCATCAGGTTGGCACCTCATTTTTAGATACGCCTGGTGCTGCTCCTGGCATGCTCTTCTACACTCCTCATTGAACCAGGGTTGATCCCCTGACTTATTGGTAATGGTAGAGTGAGGAATATGCCGGGCCATGAGGTTACAGATTGTGCTGGAATACAATTCTGCTGCTGATGGCCCATAGCGCCTCATGGATGCCCAGTTTTGAGCTGCTCGATCTGTTCTGAATCTATCCCATTTTGCACGGTGATAGTGCCACACAACACGTTGGATGGTGTTCTCAGTATGAAGACGGGACTTCATCTCCACGAGGACCGTGCGGTGGTCTCTCCTACCAATACTGTCATGGACAGTATTGGTAGGAGAGACCTACGACAGAGATCTGCGACAGGTAGATTGGTGAGGACGAGGTCAAGTAAGTTTTTCCCTCGTGTTGGTTCGCTCACCACCTGCCGCAGGCCCAGTCTGGCAGCTATGTCCTTCAGGACTCTGCCAGCTCGATCAGTCGTGGTGCTACTGAGCCACTCTTGGTGATGGACATTGAAGTCCCCCACCCAGAGTACATTCTGTGCCCTTGCTACCCTCAGTGCGTCCTCCAAGTGGTGTTCAACATGGAGGAGGACTGATTCATCAGCTGAGGGAGGACGGTAGGTGGTAATCAGCAGGAGGTTTCCTTGCTCATGTTTGACCTGATGCCATGAGATTTCATGAGGTCCAGAGTCAATGTTGAAGACTCCCAGGGCCACTCCCTCTTGACTGTTTATCACTGAACCGCCACCTTTGGTCCGTCTGTCCTGCCGGTGGGACAGGACATACCCAGGGATGGTGATGGAAGAGTCTGGGATGTTGGCTGAAAGGTATGATTCTGTGAGTATGGCTTTGTCAGGCTGTTGCTTGACTGGTCTGTGAGACAGCTCTCCCAATTTTGGCACAAGTCCCCAGATGTTAGTGAGGAGGACTTTGCAGGGTCGACTGGGCTTGGTTTGCTGTTGTTGTGTCCGGTGCCTAGTGGTCCGATGCTGGGTGGTCCGTCCGGTTTTATTGTTATGACTTTTCTTAGTGAGATTTTACAACTGAGTGGCTTGCTAGGCCATTTCAGAGGGCAATTAAGAATCAACCACATTGCTGTGGGTCTGGAGTCACATTTCGGCCAGACCGGGTAAGGACGGCAGGTTTCCTTCCCTAAAGGACATTAGTGAACCAGATGTGTTTTTATGACAATCCGGTAGTTTCATGGCCACCATTACTGATACTGGTATTTTAATTCCAGATTTTTATTTAATTAATTGAATTTAATTTCCCCAGGATTTGAACTCATGATTCTGGATTATTCATCCAGGACTCTGGATTACTAGTTCAGTAACATAACCACTATGCTACAGTACCCTCGACAGGATACAGAAGGCACTGATCAAGTTATTGGTCCTTTGATGGACAGTGTAATTTGACAGGTTAACACCAGCTCATGCCAATCAGACAGAAAGTTGTGGTTTAATGCTGTCAGGTGGACCATTGAGAAGACTCCGATGTTGAAGCAGTTTCATTCAATTGAAGTAAAGCGAGATGAATGTGGGGAGGGGAGGAGGCCCATGCTTCATACTGCCTGTACCACGTGAGGCAGTTATGAGGAGCCCTGTGCCATTATCGCTCACATAACAGTCCATCAGAGATTGGGCAAAAGCTAGTGTCAAGGTATCAGGCTCTTGTTCTGTGGTGTGTAAGTGAACAAGTAGGGTTAGGCAAGAAAGAGCAAAGTAAGTTTCATGGAGTTAGCCGCAGTAGTAGAGCAGATAAGAGGTGGCCGGAACAGGTAGGCCAAGAATGTAAATGGATACAGAACTAAGGTTGGAGCCAGTAAAGTTGAGGCAGCAGCTGTTGGCTAGATGCAAGAGAGATGAAGAAACTGTGCCTGAAGAATTGTGTCATTGAAAGGCAGTGGATTGGGTGTGGCACTCCCGGCTCATTGGCAAGTTAATGCTTTGTGGCACATCTGGTGAGGTGGAGGCAGGCATGTTGTGGCGATTGCAGGATCGTTCTATCACATCACTTACACAACAGACCCTCGGGGGATTGTGTTTGGCCCCATTCTACTTGTCTGCAGTGATTTATTCGAAGTGACTTTCTCTTTGTTGATGTCACAGTCCCCTGGGAAATCACCGCAGGAAGTGAAGATGACTGGAGTTTTATCCGTAGCCCTGAGAAGCCTAACTTGGTAACCGAAGATTAACTGTGATTTTACAGCAGGGGAGTTCTCCCCGGTGTCCTGACCAATATTTGTCCCTCAGCCAACATCACTTAAAAACAGATTATCTGGTCATTATCACATTTCTGTTTGTGGGATCTTGCTATGTGGAAATTGGCCGCTGTGTTTCATACATTACTACAGTGATTACACTTCAGAAATACTTAATTGGCTGTGAAGTGATTTGGGATGTCCTGATGTTGTGAAAGGCATTATATAAATAGGAGTTCTTTCTTTAGGGCTGACTCAGAGATACCTCCAGCTGCCACACCTTACCGGATAGTTGAATCACCACAAGCTCGCGAGTGCTTAAATCAACCCTCCGTCTTTATTAAAAACATTAAATGCTGAAATATGCAGCAGTTCAGCCAGTGTCTGTAGAGAGTAATGAGAGGTTACTGTGCACCTTGCATCAGAGCCCACTGTCCCTTTCTCTTCATTGTTACCTCCTCCATATTTATGCCAGGACACCGAGCTGGTGCGTCTCAACATTCAGGGCCAGCTCGAGAGCTTTGCCCAGAAGCCCCTCACACTCCTGTCCCTGACGGGGTGCACTCTCCCCAGATGCCCTGTCTTTCCAACTCTACTGCTTGTATCTAGAAGTTCAAAGAGCAGAATTAGCCAGCAGATGCTGTCGGAAGTTGCCAGTGCGTGGATTAGGCTGTGGGAATGCTGACGTGCCTGCCTGTCACCCAGTACATTTTTACCCAGTCACTCTCTGCTCCCAGCAACCACCAGCATTAAAATCTGTGAGCCCTGCTTGTCTCCAGCGCCCCCCTGCTGTGGGCTTCCAATACCCAAAGACTCCCCCAGGCTGAGAAGCAGTGTTACAGAATAGGAATCGCAGTCTGCTGTTTGTCTTTAGATGTGGTGATGTGTTAGACTGGCCGTGGGGAGCAGTAACGTTCCTTCTGCGTAGTTTATAGCTCGACTCTAAACCGTTGGAATTCCCAGAAGCACTTTTGTCACAGTCTATTTTTGAAAACTGTTTAAATGTTTGATTAATCTCAGTAATAATCCCTTTTTCCATACACACAACATCTGCACCGAGCACATTGCTGTTTTAACCCTTGAGTGAATGTCCTGCTGATTGCGTATGGACAATAAATGTAATTGTTAGAAAGAAAACTGTGATCGCACCAGTTCTTAATGTGTAACTCGGCCCCAATTCATAGGTTATAAAAGAGCCTTGTGTTAGCTTCTCATCCTTGTTTTCAAATCCCTCCCATCCCTATCTCTGTAACCTCCTCCAGCCCTACAATCCTCCGAGATCTCTGCGTTCCTCCAATTCTTGCCTCTTGCGCATCCCCGATTTTATTCGCTCCGCCATTGGCGGCCGTGCCTTCAGCTGCCTAGGCCCTAAGCTCTGGAATTCCCTCCCTAAACCTCTCCACCTCTCTACCTCTCTCTCCTCCTTTAAGACGCTCCTTAAAACCTACCTCTTTGACCAAGTTTTTTGCCACCTATCCTAATATCTCCTTATGTGGCTCAGTGTCAAATTTTGTTGGATAATCGCTCCTGTGAAGCCTTAGGACATTTTACTACGTTAAAGGTGCTGTATAAATGCAAGTAGCTGTTGTTGGAAAGGGCAGCCAGTGCTTTTGGTGAATACTGTTTGAAGAATCCCCACTTTCTCGTACATTCCTGGTATTCCCATTTTTGCCGACATCCGTTTTCTTCCCTGTTTCCATGAACGCCCTGACAAGATAGTTTGGGATGAGGAATGCCATTCAGCCCATCTTCGCTCATCCTAAAATTCCCCCACCCCCTGCTGCATCCAATTATTTCTTAAACCAAGCCAGGGATCCCACCTGCCCCTGCTCTGCTGCTGATGGTTTTGGGTCCCTGGGGTTTTGGAGGGTCCCCAGGGCACCAAAGTGTCTGTCTTTAAGGATCAATTTTTTTTTGCAATTATAAATCAAAAGTTGACATCTAGGTAGAAAAAATGATCATGGCTGGAAATTGTGGTTTTCCTTTTCATATTTGCCCCATGGCTGGGTCTCACACCTAGAGACTACACACCCATCTGTATCAGTCATCAAAGAAACTACCTTAATTGATCTGCAGATACAGGCCAATAGTAGAAGGCTGGCCATCTCCTGTATTCTATTTTGAAATTTAGTAGAAGGACAGCACTCTCCATTTTGAAGCGAACTATTTTAAGATTATAATGTAAACTGGGCAGATTTCTGTTTCTACCTCGCGGGGATTGAACCAGGCACCTTCTGGTCTGCAGGCCCAGTACATCACCAGGTGGCGCCTTCACTGGTTAGTGGGGAAGCTCCCCTCTCATTTTGGCACGGCTCCTCTTGTTCTTTAATACATTGCCCTCCATAATCTCTCTTCCTCGGATTATACGGGATCTGGAGCTCAGTGCCTGATGTTTCCTGTGATCCTGATGCAGCCTAAAAGCACTGCTTGATCCCTCACTCTAATACAGCTCATTGATGAAAGCTGCATATCAAAAATCTTGAAAGACTTGCATTTCTACAGTGCGTTTCATGACCTCAGGACGTTCCAAAGCACTTTACAGCCAATGAAGCACTTTTGAAATGTAGTCGCTGTTGTAATGTAGGAAGCACGGCAGCCAATATGTGCATGGCAAGATCCCACAAACAGCAATGAAATAATGACCAGAAAATCTGTTATTTGATGTTGGTTGAATATTGGCCAGGGCACCCCTGCCCTTCTTCGAATAGTGCCATGGGATCTTTTACATTCACCTGAGAGGGCAGACAGAGCCTCAGTTTAACATCTCATCTGAAAGACGGCACCTCTGACTGTGCAGCACTCCCTCAGTACTGTCCCTCCGACTGTGCAGCACTCCCCCATTACTGCCCCTTTGACAGTACAGCACTTCCTCAGTGCTGTGTGGTGAGCCGCCTTCTTGAATCACTGCAGTCCGTGTGGTGAAGGTTCTCCCACACTGCTGTTAGGGTAGGGGCTTCCAGGATTTTGACCCATTGATGATGAAGGAACGGCGATATATTTCCAAGTCAAGATGGTGTGTGACTTGGAGATGGTGGTGTTCCCATGCACCTGCTGCCCTTGTCCTTCTAGGTAGCAGAGGTCATAGGGGAGGGAGGTGCTGTTGCTGTAGTGTGCCCTGTAGATCGTCCTTGAAGTTGTCATTGGTGTTGCCCTGCCCAGAGGTATTTTCCCATGGTTAAATCTCTAGTGACCAGCACCGCATCAGCTGGTTATTTGCTGTGGTCTAGGCCTCACTGACTGACTCTAGTTACAGTGACTGAGATTAGCATCAAAGTACCTCATAAACATTCCCTCTGGCACTGGCACAAGCTTATCACTCCACAGAAACCCAAAATAATTATCCCAAACAACCCAGTTGCAGATGAAATTTAATGCAGAGAAGCGTGAAGCGATGTATTTTGGAAGGAAGAACAAGGAGAGAGGTATAAGAACCTAAATGGTACATTTTTGAAGGGGGTGCAGGAAGAAAGATCTTGGGGTGTAAGTACACAAATCTTTGAAGGTAACAAGACAAGTTGAGAAGGCTGTTTTAAAAAAAAAAAAGCATATGGGATTATTAATAGAGGCATAGAGCACAAAGCAAGGAAGTTATGCTAAACCTTTGTAAAACACTGGTTGGACCTCAGCTGGAGTACTGTGTTCATTTCTGGACACCACACTTTAGGAAGGATGTCAAGGCCTTGGAGAGGATGCAGAGGAGATTTACTAGAACGGTACCAGGGATGAGGGACTTCAGTTATGTGGGGAGACCGGAGAAGGTGGGATTGTTCTCTTTAGAGAAGAGATGGTTAAGGGGAGATTTAATAGAGATGTTCAAAATTTTGAGGGGTTTTAATAGAGTACATAGGGAGAAACTGTTTCCAGTGGTGGGAAGGTCGGTAAACAGAGGACACAGATTGGTAATTGGCAAAAGAACCAGAGGGGAGATGAAGAGAATTTTTTTTACGCAGCGAGTTGTGATGATCTGGAATGCACTGCCTAAAAGGGCGGTGGAAGCAGATTCAGTAATAACTTTCAAAAGGGAATTGGATAAATACTTGAAAAGGAAAAATGCGTCAAGTCCCACTGCAGAGACTTAAGCAGATAATCCAGGCTGACACTCTAGTGCAGTACTGTTAGAGGTGCTGTCTTTTGGATGAGACCTTAAACTGCGAATCCAGTCTTTTGGATAAGACGTTAAATTGAGACCCTGTCTGCTTGCTCAACTGAGCATAAACAATCCCTTGGCTGTATTTGAGGAAGAGCTGGGAGTTCTGCCAGTGTCCTAGCCATCACTTAACCCGTAACCAACACCTCCAAAAACAGATTCCCTAGCCGTATATCTCATTACTGTTTGTGGGATCTTGCTGTGCACAAATTGCTGTGTTTGCCTAAATAATAACAGTGACTACACTTCAAAAGTACTTCATTGGCTGTAAAGTTCTTTGGGATGTCCTGAGGATGTGAAAAGCACTGTATAAATGCAAATCCTTTTTTTCCCCAACCATTTTCTAACGATCTCCCAATTCTAATGCCTCGATCAGTTTGTGCCATGTGATTTCTAAAAGCCTGTGCAGTGGGAATGACTCCAGCCTTTCCTCGCTGCTGCCGTGTGCTATGTCACTGAGGAGCCCACTCACCAAGCTAATCATTGTTTATTTCCCCCGACTAATGTTACCTTTTCTTTGATGGTTAGGCTACCCAGATCATCCTACATTCGATATGCAGAATCTTCAATGAGGAATGGCTTTGGGCTGAAGTATTTGCACAAGTTTTTCAATATTCCATTTCTACAGCTGCAGGTGAGTGGCTCTGATCTAGTTTTGAATACTCCCAACACAGTTTGAGTATTGGTGCTGATTGGTATCAGTGAGGCTATCTGTATTGTATATGTTTCCTCTAATTGCTAAAAAGCATCATTAAATGAGCTAAAATCCCAGGTACTTTGACTTTGCAACTTGTTGGCTGTGTAAGCACGCTCCATCGCGCACGGGCTGATAGAACATTGACAGTGTGGGCAGGACTAGGATTTGCAAAGCAAAAAGACCCCAGCTTTTCATCCAAGAGCTGGCACAGGCATGATGGGCCGAATGGCCTCTGTCCTCTGTGCCGTATCATTCTATGATTCCATGTGCTGACTTAGGCAAGGTGGCTGCCTGAGCAGTCCTGCAGGGGTGTGTGTGTGTGTGTGTGTGTGTGTGTGTGTGTGTGTGAGATACCTTAGTCATACTCACAATCTAGGCTCAAGGAATGGTTGGTTTAATGAGTGCACCAGTATATAATCTGGGAATGGTTGGTTTAATGAGTGCACCTGTATATAATCTGGGAATGGTTGGTTTAATGAGTGCACCAGTATATAATCTGGGAATGGTTGGTTTAATGAGTGCACCTGTATATAATCTGGGAATGGTTGGTTTAATGAGAGCACCTGTATATAATCTGGGAATGGTTGGTTTGATGAGCGCACCTGTATATAATCTGGGAATGGTTGGTTTGATGAGAGCACCTGTATATAATCTGGGAATGGTTGGTTTAATGAGTGCACCAGTATATAATCTGGGAATGGTTGGTTTGATGAGCGCACCTGTATATAATCTGGGAATGGTTGGTTTAATGAGAGCACCTGTATATAATCTGGGAATGGTTGGTTTAATGAGTGCACCTGTATATAATCTGGGAATGGTTGGTTTAATGAGTGCACCTGTATATAATCTGGGAATGGTTGGTTTAATGAGTGCACCTGTATATAATCTGGGAATGGTTGGTTTGATGAGCGCACCAGTATATAATCTGGGAATGGTTGGTTTAATGAGTGCACCTGTATATAATCTGGGAATGGTTGGTTTAATGAGTGCACCTGTATATAATCTGGGAATGGTTGGTTTGATGAGCGCACCTGTATATAATCTGGGAATGGTTGGTTTGATGAGCGCACCTGTATATAATCTGGGAATGGTTGGTTTAATGAGCGCACCAGTATATAATCTGGGAATGGTTGGTTTGATGAGCGCACCTGTATATAATCTGGGAATGGTTGGTTTAATGAGAGCACCTGTATATAATCTGGGAATGGTTGGTTTAATGAGTGCACCTGTATATAATCTGGGAATGGTTGGTTTAATGAGTGCACCTGTATATAATCTGGGAATGGTTGGTTTAATGAGAGCACCTGTATATAATCTGGGAATGGTTGGTTTGATGAGCGCACCAGTATATAATCTGGGAATGGTTGGTTTAATGAGTGCACCTGTATATAATCTGGGAATGGTTGGTTTAATGAGAGCACCTGTATATAATCTGGGAATGGTTGGTTTGATGAGCGCACCAGTATATAATCTGGGAATGGTTGGTTTAATGAGTGCACCTGTATATAATCTGGGAATGGTTGGTTTAATGAGAGCACCTGTATATAATCTGGGAATGGTTGGTTTGATGAGCGCACCTGTATATAATCTGGGAATGGTTGGTTTGATGAGCGCACCTGTATATAATCTGGGAATGGTTGGTTTAATGAGTGCACCAGTATATAATCTGGGAATGGTTGGTTTGATGAGCGCACCTGTATATAATCTGGGAATGGTTGGTTTAATGAGAGCACCTGTATATAATCTGGGAATGGTTGGTTTAATGAGTGCACCTGTATATAATCTGGGAATGGTTGGTTTAATGAGTGCACCTGTATATAATCTGGGAATGGTTGGTTTAATGAGAGCACCTGTATATAATCTGGGAATGGTTGGTTTGATGAGCGCACCAGTATATAATCTGGGAATGGTTGGTTTAATGAGTGCACCTGTATATAATCTGGGAATGGTTGGTTTAATGAGTGCACCTGTATATAATCTGGGAATGGTTGGTTTGATGAGCGCACCTGTATATAATCTGGGAATGGTTGGTTTGATGAGCGCACCTGTATATAATCTGGGAATGGTTGGTTTAATGAGCGCACCTGTATATAATCTGGGAATGGTTGGTTTGATGAGCGCACCTGTATATAATCTGGGAATGGTTGGTTTGATGAGCGCACCTGTATATAATCTGGGAATGGTTGGTTTAATGAGCGCACCTGTATATAATCTGGGAATGGTTGGTTTGATGAGCGCACCTGTATATAATCTGGGAATGGTTGGTTTGATGAGCGCACCTGTATATAATCTGGGAATGGTTGGTTTAATGAGTGCACCTGTATATAATCTGGGAATGGTTGGTTTAATGAGCGCACCTGTATATAATCTGGGAATGGTTGGTTTGATGAGAGCACCTGTATATAATCTGGGAATGGTTAGTTTGAAATCTGTAGTACTTCATCTGGTTAAACTGGGTGAGATTTTCTCAGTGGGAGGCCGGAGAAAATCGAGTTTTGTTGCCAGCCTCCTGGGGGACTGCACCGTGGGTACCAGCAGCCCATTGGTATCTCATTCACGTGGTCAATTGATTGGAGGGGCATCCGACCTGAGCCAGATACTCTCCTGACCTGACACCCCATACACTTACCAGCAGGGGTCTCTGCATTGGGAGTGGGAACCGTGGCTGATTTCCTTTTCCCATTCAGAGCCCCACTGTCGTGAGCCCAGTTCTAACATCCCAGCTGGTGCCCATGTTGAAATACGCTACCTCTGAATCAAACTTGAGTTTGAGTTTCATACAATGTGAGGCCATCTCCAAACAGGAGAGCCAAATGGCTTTCTGTTTTGAAAGGAGCATGGGATGGGTTCAAAGATAATTTGGAGACTGGTCTCCTGGACTGGGACAAATGAAGCTTTCTATTTTGGTAGAATTAAATGATTAGACAACTCGTGAGATAGGTCAGCTCTAAAGCCTGGTGAAGTAAGCAAGCCTGGCTAAATAAGATCTGTAGTGCCAGATCAGATACCGATCATATTCTGTGTAGGTGGATAAATGTTTCACAGTTAGTGCAGCTCCTCTTACATTGGTACCTGTGAGGGCGGTAACAACGAATGGATGTGTTAGTGCAGTTCACTTGGCTCAGCTCTGTACTCTGATGCAGCTCTAGTGTGATGTACCAATGTACAGTCTCTGTCATCGGTAACTTGTTAGCACCAATTACTAAATTGGTGCTATCGAGGTCTGTGAACCAGTTTGACTCCCTGAAGACGTGGGACCTGCTGTACGTATCTCTGCTTTCTGGAAAATTAATCTTATTGCCAATCAGGGCTGGAGGGATTGGAGTGGAATTGGGCTGAAACCTGCTTTGATCCTCGCTCCACATCACTCTTAGTGCGGGAACATGCTGTGTTGGCCCCAAGTACCACAATTAAACATGCAATCCAGATTTTAGGATAAAATCTGGCATACTGAATCCAGCCTGTTAGTCTCCTAATATTGCATAGACATCTGGTGGCCCAGTAGTACGTGGATTCACAAGTTCACTCGATCGCAATATGTTTAAGATGTAGGTTCTCCACATGGTGCCTGTCTATAACCTCACGAGAGCTGGCCGCATTGCAAGTCTTCATCTTAGTTTTCAATTGGATGCCATGTTGACCCTCTGTACCATTCATGTAGACTACCGTACAGTGACCTCGCCACTTTGAAACATGCTTACACTTCCCAGGTAAGTGAACTGAGACAGGACGGGCAGCTGCCTGCAGTGGATGGGGAATAAGGCTGAGGTTCAAAGGTGATCCAGTGACAGCTGGTACGCGACCTTCATTGTCTGGTGATTCCTGGTACGCGACCTTCATTGTCTGGTGATTCCTGGTACGCGACCTTCATTGTCTGGTGATTCCTGGTACGCGACCTTCATTGTCTGGTGATTCCTAGTACGCGACCTTCATTGTCTGGTGATTCCTGGTACGCGACCTTCATTGTCTGGTGATTCCTGGTACGCGACCTTCATTGTCTGGTGATTCCTGGTACGCGACCTTCATTGTCTGGTGATTCCTGGTACGCGACCTTCATTGTCTGGTGATTCCTGGTACGCGACCTTCATTGTCTGGTGATTCCTGGTACGCGACCTTCATTGTCTGGTGATTCCTGGTACGCGACCTTCATTGTCTGGTGATTCCTGGTACGCGACCTTCATTGTCTGGTGATTCCTGGTACGCGACCTTCATTGTCTGGTGATTCCTGGTACGCGACCTTCATTGTCTGGTGATTCCTGGTACGCGACCTTCATTGTCTGGTGATTCCTGGTACGCGACCTTCATTGTCTGGTGATTCCTGGTACGCGACCTTCATTGTCTGGTGATTCCTGGTACGCGACCTTCATTGTCTGGTGATTCCTGGTACGCGACCTTCATTGTCTGGTGATTCCTGGTACGCGACCTTCATTGTCTGGTGATTCCTGGTACGCGACCTTCATTGTCTGGTGATTCCTGGTACGCGACCTTCATTGTCTGGTGATTCCTGGTACGCGACCTTCATTGTCTGGTGATTCCTGGTACGCGACCTTCATTGTCTGGTGATTCCTGGTACGCGACCTTCATTGTCTGGTGATTCCTGGTACGCGACCTTCATTGTCTGGTGATTCCTGGTACGCGACCTTCATTGTCTGGTGATTCCTGGTACGCGACCTTCATTGTCTGGTGATTCCTGGTACGCGACCTTCATTGTCTGGTGATTCCTGGTACGCGACCTTCATTGTCTGGTGATTCCTGGTACGCGACCTTCATTGTCTGGTGATTCCTGGTACGCGACCTTCATTGTCTGGTGATTCCTGGTACGCGACCTTCATTGTCTGGTGATTCCTGGTACGCGACCTTCATTGTCTGGTGATTCCTGGTACGCGACCTTCATTGTCTGGTGATTCCTGGTACGCGACCTTCATTGTCTGGTGATTCCTGGTACGCGACCTTCATTGTCTGGTGATTCCTGGTACGCGACCTTCATTGTCTGGTGATTCCTGGTACGCGACCTTCATTGTCTGGTGATTCCTGGTACGCGACCTTCATTGTCTGGTGATTCCTGGTACGCGACCTTCATTGTCTGGTGATTCCTGGTACGCGACCTTCATTGTCTGGTGATTCCTGGTACGCGACCTTCATTGTCTGGTGATTCCTGGTACGCGACCTTCATTGTCTGGTGATTCCTGGTACGCGACCTTCATTGTCTGGTGATTCCTGGTACGCGACCTTCATTGTCTGGTGATTCCTGGTACGCGACCTTCATTGTCTGGTGATTCCTGGTACGCGACCTTCATTGTCTGGTGATATCTGGTACGCGACCTCCATTGTCTAGTGATTCCTGGTTCCCGATCTTCATTGTCTCGTGATTCCAATACACGACCTTCATTGTCTTGATTCCTGGTACATGACTTCCATTGTCTGTGACTCCTGGTACATGACTTCCATTGTCTTGTGATTCCTGGTACATGACCTTCATTGTCTTGTAATATCCTGTACACCATCTTCATTGTCTTGCGATTCCTGGTACATGACCTCCATTGTCTTGTACTATCTGGTGCACGACCTTCATTGTTTTGCGATTCCTGGTACATGACCTCCATTGTTTTGTAATATCTGGTACACGACCTTCATTGTCTTGCGATTCCTGGTGCACGACCTTCATTGTCTTGCAGTTCCTGTACATGACCTTCGTTGTCTGGTGATGCCTGGTACGTGACCACCATTGCTTCGTGATGCCTGGTACATGACCTTCATTGTCTTGATTCCTGGGACATGACTTCCATTGTATTGTAATATCTGGTACATGACATTCATTGTTTTGTAATATCTGGTACACGACTTCCACTGTCTTGTGATTCCTGGTACACGACCTTCATTATCTTGCGATTCCTGGTGCACGACTTTCATTGTCTTGCAGTTCCTGGTACATGACCTTCATTGTCTGGCGATGCCTGGTACATGACCTTCATTGCTTCGTGATGCCTGGTACTTGACCTCCATTGTCTTGATTCCTGGGACATGACTTCCATTGTATTGTGATTCCTTGTACGTGACCTTCATTGCCTTGTAATATCTGGTACACGACCTTCATTGTCTTGATTCCTGGTACATGACCTTCATTGTTTTGTAATATCTGGTACACGACCTTCATTGTCTCGTAATATCTGGTACACGACCTTCATTGTCTTGTAATATCTGGTACACGACCTTCATTGTTTTGTAATATCTGGTGCATGACTTCCTTTGTCTTGTGATTCCTGGTACACGACCTTCATTGTCTTTATTCCTGGGACATGACTTCCATTGTATTGTGATTCCTGGTACGCGACCTTCATTGCCTTGTAATATCTGGTACACGACATTCATTGTTTTGTAATATCTGGTACACGACTTCCATTGTCTTGTAATATGTGGTACACGACCTTCATTGATTGATTCCTGGTACGTGACGTCCATTGTCTTGCGATTCCTGGTGCATGACCTTCGTTGTCTTGCGATTCCTGGTGCACGATCTTCGTTGTCTTGTAATATCTGGTACACGACCTTCATTGTCTTGTAATATCTGGTACACGACGTCCATTGTCTTGTAATATCTGGTACACGACTTCCATTGTCTTGTAATATCTGGTGCACGACCTTCGTTGTCTTGATTCCTGGTACACGACCTTCATTGTTTTGTAATATCTGGTACACGACTTCCATTGTCTTGTGATTCCTGGTACACGACCTTCATTGCCTTGTAATATCTGGTACACGACTTCCATTGTCTTGTAATGTCTGGTGCAGGACCGTCATTGTCTTGTGATTCCTGGTACATGACCTTCATTGTCTAGTGATTCCTGGTTCACGACCTTCATTGTCTTGTGATTCCTGGTTCACGACCTTCATTGTCTTGTGATTCCTGGTACACGACCTTCATTGTCTTGTAATGTCTGGTACACGACTTCCATTGTCTTGTGATTCCTGGTTCACGATCTTCATTGTCTCGTGATTCCAATACATGACCTTCATTGTCTTGATTCCTGGTACATGACTTCCATTGTCTGTGATTCCTGGTACATGACTTCCATTGTCTTGTAATATCTGGTGCACGACCTTCGTTGGCTTGCGATGCCTGGTGCACGACCTTCGTTGGCTTGCGATGCCTGGTGCACGACCTTCGTTGGCTTGCGATGCCTGGTGCACGACCTTCGTTGGCTTGCGATGTCTGATCTTTGTGTTGAAGACTTTTTCAGAGGTGGATGCTCAAATTCTCCAAAATCAATGGAATTTTGTGATGAGATGCCCATTCCTGCAGTCTCTTTAAAAATGACTGAATGTGTATCAGGTCATGCTCTCTACAAGTATCAGTGAGTTAGCAGTTCAAGGGTTAAGATTTGATCACTCGCAGGTTTGACTTGAGGTCTATGACAGTCAATAAACACAGTGACTCCTCTTTAATATTGGATGAGAGCAGTATTGAGTGTTGTTGATGATACTGTATAATGTTCCAGAATTCTGATAAACACTACCACTGGTCACTGTGCCTTGAGAGTATAGTCATTCCTACCCAGTGCTATTAATAGCCTCTGCCTTTGTATTCCCTCTCAGCAGGCACAGGAAAACAGGCTTGTTTTTCCACCTGCTAAAGGGAAATAAATACCTTTTCGATGCTGAGGGCCCTGTTGTCACTGGAATTTCAATGAAATGTAATGAAGAAGCACTAAAGTTGCTTTTTACAAATTTCCACAGTACATCCTCAAAGATTTTTTCCAGTATCAGCAAACACAATATTCTCCTGATTTTGCCCTTTGAAATAATCTCAATTCTCCCTGGTCTTTGCGCTGAAGAGTCCATGCCAAGATATAAGCACGTCGGCCTGGTGAGGTCATCCCGCGCGTCGGCCTGGTGAGGTCATCCCGCGCGTCGGCGTGGTGAGGTCATCCCGCGCGTCGGCGTGGTGAGGTCATCCCGCGCGTCGGCGTGGTGAGGTCATCCCGCGCGTCGGCGTGGTGAGGTCATCCCGCGCGTCGGCGTGGTGAGGTCATCCCGCGCGTCGGCGTGGTGAGGTCATCCCGCGCGTCGGCGTGGTGAGGTCATCCCGCGCGTCGGCGTGGTGAGGTCATCCCGCGCGTCGGCGTGGTGAGGTCATCCCGCGCGTCGGCGTGGTGAGGTCATCCCGCGCGTCGGCGTGGTGAGGTCATCCCGCGCGTCGGCGTGGTGAGGTCATCCCGCGCGTCGGCGTGGTGAGGTCATCCCGCGCGTCGGCGTGGTGAGGTCATCCCGCGCGTCGGCGTGGTGAGGTCATCCCGCGCGTCGGCGTGGTGAGGTCATCCCGCGCGTCGGCGTGGTGAGGTCATCCCGCGCGTCGGCGTGGTGAGGTCATCCCGCGCGTCGGCGTGGTGAGGTCACTAATGTGATGTACTCACACGTCGGGACCTAATTGTCAGCGTGGTTTATCGGTGAGTTCAGTTACAGTATGCCGCCTTGCATTCTCCAAATGAATAGCTAAACTTAGTTGCATCAGTGGACCCAGATTTTGACTGGTCAGATTATGAATTCAAGGTTTGTTACTTGTTATAGATCCGCAGAAACTGGGTTTAGATTAAAAGAAATGTCAGCGTGCTCTCTTATCACGGGACTGTGTTCTGCCTTTCCAGCCCGTTCATATTAAAGTTCTGAAGCACTTTGGCATAAAACCCTTCATACTCGCAGCATAGACTGACACGGTTCCTGGCCACGTGACCTTTAATATCAGTCCTCAGAAAGAAACATACTTGCCTGTGGTACATTAAAATACCAAAACAACAAAACGCGTATACACTTTACTGAGCACTGTACAGTCAGCTTCTCTTCAAATAACACCGTAGTATTGTAACTTGTTATTGTAATAAGTGATTAATATAAAGACTTGCATTTATATACTGCCTTTCATGACCTCAGGACACCCCAAATCACATTGCAGCCAATGAAGTACTTTTGAAGTGTAGTCACTGTTGTAATGTATGGAATCTGGCAGCCAATTTGCGCACAGCAAGATCCAACAAACAAATGAGATAATGACTAGATAATCGGTTTTAATAATTTTGGTTGAGGGATAAGTATTGGCCAGGACACCGGGGAGAACACGTCTGCTCTTCTTCAAAATAGTGCCATGGGATCTTTTAGATTCATCTGAGAGGCAGGCGGGGCCTCGGTTTAATGGCACCCTCTGACAGTGTGGCCCTCCGGCGGTTCCGGCCCTCCCTCACTACCGCACTGGGAGTGTCAGCCTAGATTTTGTGCTCAAGTCTCTGAAGTGGGATTTGAACCCACGACCTTCTGACTCAGATGCGAGAGTGCTACCATTGAGCCACAGCTGACACCTTATTTGGCCTCCCTCAATATTGTTTGAGTTCTATCAGCTCTGGGTCATTGTACTGAGGTTTCATCCTCATGCTGCTTCCATTGAGGAATGGGAGCTTTTGGTTGATTGGCGCAGGATTATTTTATGGCCAAGGTGAAGGACCTTCTTTAATCCAGCTTTACGTCTGATGGGGAATCAAAACATTGGGGAAACCAACCACTAAACGAAGATTGTCGAACTGGGTTGTGGGTGTGGAATCACTGGGAGAGATGAGAGCTCTCTCCGCTTCTTTTGTAAACAATTTTACGACACCAAGTTATAGTCCAGCAATTTTATTTTAAATTCACAAGCTTTCGGAGGCTACCTCCTTCCTCAGGTGAATGATGATTTTCCACATCGTTCACCTGAGGAAGGAGGTAGCCTCCGAAAGCTTGTGAATTTAAAATAAAATTGCTGGACTATAACTTGGTGTCGTAAAATTGTTTACAATTGTCAACCCCAGTCCATCACCGCTTCATTTGTGGCTGTGTCCTGGGCCAGCATCATTCAGATTCCTCTGGAGTCTGTCTGCAAGGCAGTTGCCGAGAGCGACCGTCTGCAAGGCAGTTGCCGAGAGCGACCGTCTGCAAGGCAGTTGCCGAGAGCGACCGTCTGCAAGGCAGTTGCCGAGAGCGACCGTCTGCAAGGCAGTTGCCGAGAGCGACCGTCTGCAAGGCAGTTGCCGAGAGCGACCGTCTGCAAGGCAGTTGCCGAGAGCGACCGTCTGCAAGGCAGTTGCCGAGAGCGACCGTCTGCAAGGCAGTTGCCGAGAGCGACCGTCTGCAAGGCAGTTGCCGAGAGCGACCGTCTGCAAGGCAGTTGCCGAGAGCGACCGTCTGCAAGGCAGTTGCCGAGAGCGACCGTCTGCAAGGCAGTTGCCGAGAGCGACCGTCTGCAAGGCAGTTGCCGAGAGCGACCGTCTGCAAGGCAGTTGCCGAGAGCGACCGTCTGCAAGGCAGTTGCCGAGAGCGACCGTCTGCAAGGCAGTTGCCGAGAGCGACCGTCTGCAAGGCAGTTGCCGAGAGCGACCGTCTGCAAGGCAGTTGCCGAGAGCGACCGTCTGCAAGGCAGTTGCCGAGAGCGACCGTCTGCAAGGCAGTTGCCGAGAGCGACCGTCTGCAAGGCAGTTGCCGAGAGCGACCGTCTGCAAGGCAGTTGCCGAGAGCGACCGTCTGCAAGGCAGTTGCCGAGAGCGACCGTCAGTTGAGGAGGACTAAGTCGTTGTTCCAGTGTTTCTCTAACCTGGCCTGAAGGCTCATGTTCTCCACGCTCTGCTTGAATTATTTCATACAAGGGATACTTCTTGGGCGTGTGGAGGTTGAATGAATGCGAGCGAGTGAGCGATAGGTTAGTCCTGCCCGTTGTTTTATAGTCCATCCTTCACATACAGAGCTTCGCCCTGTTTTAGATTTTAAAATTATTTTATTCCTTTATAGTTATACATATTTAATGTTTTTATTTGCATTGATGAATAATGTTGTACTCCATAGTTAGACTGGTGCATTTGAGTGTGCTCGCTGGATTGCTTCCAGAGGTAGAGAAATCCAACAAGGCACTTCAGCAAGTCAGCAGAGGCTTCAGTGTTAGTTATCCACATTCTATCCTGCCTATTGTAGGAGGTCCTGGGAAAGTATGAGTTAGAGCAGGAGGTGAGGATTCAGTGGGGAGGAAGAGTGTGTGTGGAGGAGAATTTGGAGCTTAGGAGGAACAAGAAGAAAGGTTCAGAGGGCACTGAAGTGGTATTGATCAGATCGAAATGAGAAAGGTTTCAATGGAGAAAGGGGTGGCCCATCAAATGATGAGCTTTTCCTTGTGTCCAGAGTAGAGCAGTCGGTGCTCTCTGTTGACGCGGGATTGGGGGTGAGTGGGTGCTCTGTTTTCCGGAATGTTCACTGGTTCTTTTCTTCCGACAGCGAGAGACATTGTTGAGGCAGCTGGAGACCAATCAACTTGATATCGACGCCACGCTGGAGGAACTCTCTGTACAGCACGAAACCGAGGACCAGAACTATGAGCTGTAGGTGTTTCTTTAATATCACACAGTGGGCTTGGCATGGCAGTCAGACTTTCAAAGCTCAAATTACTTTCCATCAAAAGTAATTGGGTTTATTCCATTTATGGCCAGGAGAGTGTGTGTGTTCTGCAATATGCTATCGGACCCTGTAATTTTCTTTCCCCTGCGTTAATATAGGAATTTATTTTACTGTAGTTAATAGGGGAACATGATACCAAGTGCGAAGAAAGAACTTGTATTTGTAAAGTGCCCCTCACACCTTCAGGACATTCCAAAACGCTCCACAGCCAATTCCCTTTGAAGTGTAGTCACAATTGTTATCCAGACGAACACAGATATTTGTGCACAGCAAGGTCCCATAAACAGAAATGAGATAATTGACCAGCTAATTTGTTTTTAGAGATAGTGGGTAAGGGATAAATATTGGCCAGGACACTGGGAGAACTTCCCTGCCCTTCTTCGAAATAGTGCCATGGGAGCTTCCACCTGAGAAGGCAGTCGGGGCCTCGGTTTAACGCATCATCTGAAAGACGGCACCTCCGAAGGTGCAGCACCCTCTCAGTACTGCACTGGGAGCGTCCGCCTAAATTATGGGCTCAAGTTCAGGAGTGGGGCTCAAACCCATTGCCATCTGGCTTGGGGTGGGAGTCCTATAACTGAGCCAAGTTGACGCTGTGATGTCAGAAGTTGTTTTGTCCTGGCACTGAGAGACCTCGGGATTCAATTTAATTAATAAAAGCTGCGCTGCCTCCAGATCGGTTAGATCGAACATGACTGGATGGGGGGTGTTCACAAGATCACAACATTTTAAAAAATGATTTACAGCTAATTTCCATGTTATCTCATTCACCTCTGAGGAGGAGTTAGAGGCTGATCCCAGAGAATTAAATGGGATCAGTTAGAGGCTGATCCCGGAGTGTTAAATGGGAACAGTTGAAGTCTGATCCCAGAGAGTTAAATGGGAACAGTTGGAGTCTGATCCAGGAGTGTTAGATGGGATCAGTTGGAGTCTGATCCTGGAGTGTTAAATGGGAACAGTTGGAGTCTGATCCAGGAGTGTTAAATGGGATCAGTTGGAGTCTGATCCAGGAGTGTTAAATGGGAACAGTTGGAGTCTGATCCTGGAGAGTTAAATGGGATCAGTTGGAGTCTGATCCTGGAGTGTTAAATGGGATCAGTTGGAGTCTGATCCTGGAGTGTTAAATGGGATCAGTTGGAGTCTGATCCTGGAGTGTTAAATGGGATCAGTTGGAGTCTGATCCTGGAGTGTTAAATGGGATCAGTTGGAGTCTGATCCTGGAGTGTTAAATGGGATCAGTTGGAGTCTGATCCTGGAGTGTTAAATGGGATCAGTTGGAGTCTGATCCTGGAGTGTTAAATGGGAACCATTGGTCCACTTTTTCACTGCAGAAACAAAACTATTCAAAAATATTCCCAGAAATTAACGGATTTGAGAATGAGAGAGATAATCCTGTTAATTTACTAACTGTGGGATAGGAAGCATGTTTGGGGGTCGGAGTGGGTATTCCTGGCGTTGTTCTTTGTCTCAGAACTGTTCAGTTTGAAGCTGAGAGTTCACCTGTTCTATTTTTTAATCCCCAATATATTTATATTTTGAAAATGTCTTTTGTTGACACACATGCAGGATCTTAGAACTGGAAGCTGTGACTGTGGTTTTCTTTTCTTTCCAGTAACATACTGTTCTGCATTTCTAACCTGAGCTTCATTTTGCAGGCTGAGATTGGTTTTCATGGGTTACCCACTGCTCCTTCTCCCACTCACTCCTTCTGTCAACTTTCTCTTGGTATAAAACAGAAAAGGTTCTTCCGAGCAGCAGCACTTGCAGTAGTGATGAGCAGGAGATAGAGAGTATGTTGATGGATGTGATGCCTGTTGCAGTTGATGAGCTGGTTTCGAGTGTTAATGCACTTGAAATACGATGCAGTTTATGCAGTCATGCGAATCCTGAGGTTGCTCCGCTTTTGTCATCGTATTTGTTAGTGCCGAGGCTCTTGTGGTTCTTTCATTCAGTCCACCACCCCCTCGGTCATTGTGTGTTCTGCCAGTGTGATTGTTGCAATGCGGCGTACCTCTTCATTTCTCGTCTAGCGGAAGGAAAAGGTTTTCTCCGTATGTAACAAAATCGTAAACCAACATTACTTCGACAGCACTTCCCTCCCCCGCGACCTCCACCACCTGCAAGGACAAGGGCAGCAGGCGCATGGGAACAACACCACCTCAAAGTTCCCTCCGAGTCACACGCTATCCCGACTTGGAAATATATCGCCGTTCCTTCATCGTCGCTGGGTCAAAATCCTGGAACTCCCTTCCTAACAGCACTGTGGGAGAACCGTCACCACACGGACTGCAGCGGTTCAAGAAGGCGGCTCACCACCACCTTCTCGAGGGCAATTAGAGATGGGCAATAAATGCTGGCCTTGCCAGTGACATCCCGAGAACAATTAAAAATAAATTCTCTGAGGGCTGTTTGCACCACAGGCCATGAGTATCATCTCCCAGGTTGCACTGCAACTCATAGCACTGGCACCCCACCAACCAGCAGAAAGTCTGATCCCAGGGATGCTCATGCGCAGAGCGGGCCTGACTAATCACGTTACTCCAGCACGGTCTGGGTGTGTACCAGCAGCGGAGGGCCCTGCTCGCAATCCCTGTCAGCGCCTCTGTCGCTGGTACTGGACGTATCAGACCGGCAACAGGTACCAAGTCTTGTGAAACCCTGGCTGCCAATCCACCCAGATCAGACAGTTACTTTCAACGGGACTATGGGAGGCTGCGAGAGGCTGCTACTGAACATCACTATAAGATCAGCCTCTGTAAACGGGAGCAGGAGTTAGTTATACACATGCACATAGGAAGCCTTATCCTTAAATTGGACTTGTGGGACCTATCTCTGGCATTCCAGTGCTGCTCTTTTGTTGTCAGTGAGGCACTGTGAAGCAATTTGTCAGCAGCTGGTTACAATGGGTTTTCATGTCCCTTCACTCTTTCGGTGTTCTTATATTGCCAGAGACTGGCGCAAGCTCCTGGTAAATGTAAACCAGCGGAGGCCTGCTGCTGGGAAAGGACCTGTTCTTAATGGTGTTTTGGGCTCTTGGCCTAAGCCAGGTCTAGCAGTCTAACTTTCAGCTAACCGCCAGCTGTGACCCTTGCTTTGGGAGACAGCGCCACAAAAGCAGGATGCAGCAGCATCTTTCAGTACTCTGGTGGGTGTATTCACTGTGGCTCAGTGGGTAGCACTCTCCCCTCAGAGTCAGAAAGTCGCGGGTTGTAGTCCCACTCCAGAGACTTGAGCCCCATAATCCAGGCCAACACTCCAGTGTAGTACCGAGGGAGTGCCGCACTGTCAGAGGGTCAGTACCGAGGGAGTGCCGCACTGTCGGAGGGTCAGTACTGAGGGAGTGCCGCACTGTTGGAGGCACCATCTTTCCGATGAGACGTTAAACCGAGGCTCTCTCAGGTGGATGCAAAAGATCCCACGGCCGCTATTCGAAGGAGAACAGGGGAGTTCTCCCCAGTGTCCTGGGCCAACATTTATCCCTTAACCAACATCACTTAAAAAACAAGATTATCTGGCCATTATCTCATTGCTGTTTGTGGGATCTTGCTGCATGCAAATTTGCTGCTGCATGCAAATTTGCTGCTGCATTTCCATACATTACAACTGTGGCTACACTTCAAAAAAAAAAGTACTTAATTGGCTGTAAAGCACTTTGGAACGTGCTGAGGTCATCCCAAAGACGCTATATAAATGCAAGTCTTTCTTTTGTTGCTGTGAACCTGAATGACTAAGTCCTGTTTGTCAACTGCCTGGTACACTGGATTTCCGCAGTGCTGGTCCGAGACTTCATTAAAGGTGAATTCTTCAGCAACATGTCCCACTGACCTATTGCGCTTGGTTTGTTGTCTGTCCCGCGTGAAGATGATGGTGCCAGTTGGTGAGAGACCCTCCTGTTATCTGATCATTCGTCTCCCTGCTCCAACTCTACAGCACTGTCCTCCTGGCCAGCATTGGCAGCTCGTTGGAGGCTCTGTTTCCCAGTGTGTGGATGGGTTGGGCTGAGCTGAGTTGTGTTCAAGTTGTTGCTTTGACAGATCTCAGCTGATTCCTGCCAACCAGTGCAGACCCTGATGTTGGATTATGTTAGTGAAAAAGATTTGTTTACAGGGCACGAGGCACCATTTCCGTATAGATCAGTGTTGTCTGATAGACATCACTGACCAGCCACAGGTGTAGTGATGGCGACACTATTAGCCACATGTACTCATTGTCGTAGAAAAGGCCTTAGATACATGCACACAATGCAGGTACATGTAATTCACTGTATATTTACTTAACAAACATCTACCACCAATCAGTAACCAAGGAAGTAAACACTCAATGATCAAAGTACACTCACACTCTGCTTTTCATTTTACTATTTTACCAACAAACACACAAAGGTTAAAGTTCACCTGCATGCACCATGTGAATATGAGTATTGAGCTATTGGGAGATTATGCCTTCCAACATTGACATTTTGACAGTGGATATGAGGGTGATCATCAGTGAGAGCCACAAATAATCAGAGATCAGTTATCTCCCGTCAGAGAAGGCAGTGTCCCTGACATTGAATCCATGATGCCTGGGCTCTAATTTATTTATTTGAAGCCTCTAATGTTTGATGAGAGGCTGTGCTGGAGATCAGTTTCCCGATTGCCACTCACCTTTCAGCGCTGCAGTTGGTTCCAATGCTGCCACTCTGCGGGGACATGAAGCTGATCGCCCTGAGCTGACCGAGGCTCGGCAGCCAGGGACACCCTACCCCTCAACAGCTTGATAATGTCCTGTACATTATATAAGGAGCCCTTTAACGAAACCGGCCTGCATTTTAATTAGGAATTTGGAGCTTCTGGAAAGGCAATTCCCTGTCAGGTGTTCAATTGTCACTCCTACTCACTGCTTCAGTTATGTGATTGACCAGGTGGGTGGAATCATCACAAGTACGTTCGAGACCAGTCGATAGTTTCAGCGGAATGTTCAGATCAGTGAATGTAACAACCTGCAGAGCCACGTGGAATTTCTCTACATGATCTTGCCTTTTGCTGTTCTGTATCAGAGGTAGAATTTTAATCTAATTTTCCTTGTTATTTTGGTGGGAGTCAATGTGAATGGGAAAGCCCCTTTGTGAAGGTTGGAGTTAGGAAATGTAATACATGCTTGCTTCCTGACCCAGTGCGTAATGGAAGCTCAACTGGACTTAATAATGAGTGACTCTGATGGCGTACAGAGGGCAGAGGTTGCAGACAGGCTTAAAACAGACATCTCTGAAGCTATTTCCCCCAGGTTGCTAAGAGGGGCAAGGAATGGGATCTGTGAAGTGCTGGTAATCACCATGGAAAAGTCATTGAATGCTGGCGAGATCCCACTGCATTGGAAACAACAAATTGCATTTATACCGCTCATTTAATGTAGAGAAACATCCCAAGGTACTTTACAGAGGGGGTAAAATGTAAAAGGGAATGGATGCTGAGCCATGGTGGAAGAGGTGACCAAAAGCTTGGTTGAAAAGATGGGTTTGAAGAAAGGTTTTGACAGTGGAGAGCGAAGTAAGGAGATGGTGGTGCTCAGGGAGGGAGTTTGAGGATAGGACCGAGGCAGCTGAAGGCTTTGCCAGCAGTGGTGAGGTGAAGAGAGAGGGAGATGCATGGGAGGCCAGAGTCAGAGGAGCAGATGCAAGGCCGAGAAACAGTGCAGAGATAGGGTGGGGTGAGGCCCATTAAGTTGAAGAAGGGGACTTAAAATTCCTTGTCCCCAAAAATGCCCATCCTCAGCCATCCATCACCCCCTGTCCTCGTTGAGATTTGGACACATTGGAGTTTATGGAGAAGTGAAAGCATGCATATAAGGGTGTCGATGAGTGTGAGGGAGGGGTGGGGTTAGAAGTAATCAGTCTTGACAATGGATGGTTGGGAATTGGAGATTGGAGCTCCGCTCTGGGTCTCACAGGATGATACGGTTTTGCATAGCCTGAGCTATGAAAGGGAAGGAGGTTTGTGATGGGGCTCCAAACAATGGCTTCGGTCTTCATGATATTCATTTGCAGGAAATTCTGACTAATCTGCTTAATGTCAGATGAACAATATGACAGACAGATGGTTAACGGCAGTAATGGAGATCGAGAGCATAGTATCAACAGCAAACAAAGTGAATCTTGTGTCAGTGGTGATGTCACCAACGGGCAGCATGTTGATGAGGAAGAGAAGGGAGCTGGGGGTAGGTCCCTGGGGAGCTGGGGGTAGGTCCCTGGGGAGCTGGGGGTAGGTCCCTGGGGAGCTGGGGGTAGGTCCCTGGGGAGCTGGGGGTAGGTCCCTGGGGAGCTGGGGGTAGGTCCCTGGGGAGCTGGGGGTAGGTCCCTGGGGAGCTGGGGGTAGGTCCCTGGGGAGCTGGGGGTAGGTCCCTGGGGAGCGGTGGAGGTCACTAGAGGTGCGTAGAGAAGCCATTGCTGAAGATGTTCTGTCTGGACTTGGAATGGGACCGTGCAAAGAAAGTTGAATGGAGTTGGACAGAGGAGTGAGGATGTAGGAGAGTGGCAAGTTAGCCATATCAAAAACTGGAGAGGTGGAGGAGGACAAGCAGGGATAACGCATCATAATCACATTCGCGGAGGATGGCGTTTGCGCTTTTGGCCTGAGCATCTCAATGCTGTGGAAGTCAGACTGAAGGGATTTAAACAGGGTTTAGGGGGCAATGAGCATGGAGTGAGAGGTGGTGATCTGTTCCACAGACCTTGGAGAGGTGGGGATGGGAGTTGGAAAAGACAGATGGTGAGAGGTGGTAACGGTAGTTTTGAAAGGGTCAGGAATGTTGCCCAAGCAAAGGGAGTTATGAACATTAATACGTCGCCCATATTCAGGTGGCTGACTATTCAATTCATGAAAACCACTGCTTACATCAGCACCATGAAAAATAATGGAATCAATTATCAGGAGCAAATTCAAGGATTGTCCGAATGTGAACCGTGTAACTAGCAGCCAACGTGGCCTCGGGCAAAGGCCCTCTCTGACCAACTGTGATGACTGTTTTTGAGGAGTTAATGCCTAGGATGTGGTTCATCTGGACTTGCAAAAAGCCTTTGTCAAAGTGCCTCACAGAAAGCTGCTGTTCAGAGTCAAAGCAGGAGGAGGCCAAGATAAAACCAAGAAATGGATAAACTGATGGAGAACAAGGGACAGCAGGTACTTGTTAGAGGGGGTGACGCCTAACAATGCTCTCCTGATCGACCTCCCAAACTCCATCCTCTAATCTTCAGCTCAATCAAAACTCTTCTGCCCGTATCCTGTCCCGCACCAAGTCCCATTCACCCATCGCCCCTCTCTTTGCTCGCTGACCTACATTGGCTCCTGGTCCCCCAACATCTCAATTCTTATCCTAGTATTTAATTCCCCTCACGGCCTTATAAGAACATAAGAAATAGGAGCAGGCGTAGGCCATACGGCCCCTCGAGCCTGCTCCACTATTTAATCAGATCATGGCTGATCTTCGACCTCAACTCCACCTTCCCGCCCGATCCCCATATCCCTCAACTCCCCTAGAGTCCAAAAATCCATCCACCTGAGCCTTGAATATATTCCATGACTCAGCATCCACAGCCCTCTGGGTAGAGAATTCCAAAGATTCACAACCCTCTGCGTGAAGAAATTTCTCCTCATCTCAGTCCTAAATGGCCAACCCCTTATCCTGAGACTATGACCCCTCGTTCTAGACTCTCTAGTCAGGGGAAACCATCTCTGTCAAGCCCCCTCATAATCTTACATGTTTCAATGAGACTCTCTAAACTCTAGAGAGTATAGGCCCATTCTACTCAACCTCTCCTCGTAGGACAACCCTCCCATCCCAGCCTTGCCCCTTCCTACCTCAATCGCTGAATATGTTGCGGATTTAACTGGTTATCTGAGCAATGCTCTCTGCTACGTAGGGAGCCAGGGCTCGTCTCTGTGAGCAAACGGAAACTTGAAGCCAAAAACATGTAAGAGAAAAAATAAGAGTAAGGAAATTCCAGTATTGAAGAACCCCAAAAACATTAGTATTAAGGAAAAAGCTCGATACTTTTCTTTGTATAGAGCCTTGGAGTCATTAACAAGCACCTTTAAGACCTAATTTGAAGGACAGCGCCTCCGACAGTGCAGCACTCCCTCAGTACTGCACTGAAGTGTCAGCCTGGATAATGTGCTCAAGTCCTAGAGTGGGACTTGAATCCACCACCTTCTGACTCAGAGGTGAGCATGTCACCAGCTGAGGCAGGCTTAAGGAGGGAGAAATAAAACAAGAATGGGGTTAATCCAGGTGCAAATATTCCTGTTCTGCAATTTGATGCAAGTTATGGAGTAGGAGAATGTATCCAAACATAACTGGGACTGAACTTCTCAAAAGTAACATCCATTTGCATCCCTTGGGTATTTTGTTCCTTTCAGTAGCGTTACTGTTGCCCCTAGTGCTGCCTCTAGTGAAGCTTGAGCAAGGTTTGATGAAGACTGTCGTGGGCCTCATGCGTTGTGGGTATAAAGTGATGTTAACTGAGATGTGCAGACACTGGGTCACTGTGGTGCCTCTCCCCTTCCATTATCTTGTTTATAACCATATCTTTAGCCATTAATGGGTAAGCTTGACCGGATATCTGCAGTTTGGCAGCTGGAGAACATAGGGAGTCCTGTAGGGAAAATGCTTTCCATTACGAACCTGCATTAGAGAATTCTGAAGAACTTTTTCGATGCAATATAAAAATGATAAAAGATGCATGTTTTTAAATCCACTGTAAACAAAAAATTTGTACATGGATGAATAGGTGCCCTGATCTCCAATCTCACTGGCTCCATGGAAACCTTCCCCCCTCCCCTGTCGATACTACAGTGTTTGGTGTTCCTCTGCTCCATCATGCACTTTCTCCCTCGCCTGTATCCTCACTGCTGAAGTCGGTTCATGAACTGCCTCCAATTCTGACCCGTTCTCACCTCATCTATTTTCAGCTTTGACTCTTGCGCATCCCCTATTGCCTCTGCTCCACATTGGCGGCCGTGCCTTCAGCTGCATAGACCCTAAGCTCTGGAATTCCCTCTCTAAACCTCTCCGCCTCTCTACCTCTCTCTCTTCCTTTAAGACGCTCCTTAAAACCTACCTGTTTGACCAATCTTTTGGTCACACGTCCTAATTTCTCCATATGTGGCTTAGTGTCAAATTTTGTCTGATCATCGCTCCCATGAAGTGCCTTGGGATATTTTACTTTAAAGGCGCTATATAAATGCAAGTTGTTGTTGATAAAGACCTTTTTTTCTCTCAGGTCTTTGGTGCAGATTCCTCCCAGGGCGATTTGGAATTGTGGGAACAGCTGGTCAAATGGCCTCCAGATAGAGTCGGGAGTCCTTGAGAGGGTGCATTGAAGTATTCTCTGATTGATCAGTGTTGGGCATGTGACCATTGTAATATGGGGTCAGGTATTCCTTTTGGAATTTAATTGCAGACTTTAACAGGGTGTGAAAGTATACTGCTGCCTTGTATAGGCAGCAGTATACTTTCACTGCTTGAGAAGAGGCCTCAAAACTACACAATTTTTCTCCATAACCCAAAGGTTTATGGAATGGAGAATTGCAAATGTTACACCCTTGTTCAAAAAAAGTATAAGGATAAACCCAGCAACTATAGGCCAGTCAGTTTAACCTCGGTGGTGGGGAAACTTATGGAAACGATAATCCAGGACAGAATTAACAGTCACTTGGATGAGTGTGGATTGATTTGGGAAAGCCAGCACAGATTTGTTAAAGGCAAATCGTGTTTAGCCAACTTGATAGTTTTTTTGATGAGGTAACAGAGAGGGTTGATGAGGGCAATGCAGTTGATGTGCTGTATAAGCGTTTGATAAAGTGCCACATGGTAGGCTTACTATTAAGATTGCGGCCCGTGGAATAAAGGGGGCAGTAGCAACATGGATACAGAATTGGCTAAATGACAGAAACAGAGTAGTGGTGAACAGTTTTTTGGACTGGAGGGAGGTACTGGGACCACTGCTTTTCTTTATATATTATGATGTGGAGATGCCGGTGATGGACTGGGGTTGACAATTGTAGACAATTTTACAACACCAAGTTATAGTCCAGCAATTTTATTTTAAATTCACAAGCTTTCGGAGATTTTCTCCTTCCTCAGGCAAATGTTTCAAGATCTCCTTGAAGCCTACGCATTTATACATATTGAACAATAATACATGGTGTTTACAGACTGCCCCTGCAACTGCCCGTTGCCAAGGCAATCACCGTGTTCAGACAGAGAGGTGTTACCTGCAGAACCTCCGAATACACATTCAACAAAAAAACAAACAGGGAAAAAAAACAGAGAAAAAAAAAACACAGAGAGAGGCAGAAACATCCGGAAGGCAGAGAGAGCCAGCAAATGACCCATTATATTAAAAACAGATAACATTTGTTCGCTGGTGGGGTAACGTGTAGCGTGACATGAACCCAAGATCCCGGTTGAGGCCGTCCTCATGGGTGCGGAACTTGGCTATCAATTTCTGCTCGACGATTTTGCGTTGTCGTGTGTCTCGAAGGCCGCCTTGGAGTACGCTTACCCGAAGGTCGGTGGATGAATGTCCATGACTGCTGAAGTGTTCCCCGACTGGGAGGGAACCCTCCTGTTTGGCGATTGTTGCGCGGTGTCCGTTCATCCGTTGTCGCAGCGTCTGCATGGTCTCGCCAATGTACCATGCTCTGGGGCATCCTTTCCTGCAACGTATGAGGTAGACAACGTTGGCTGAGTCACAGGAGTATGAACCATGCACCTGGTGGGTGGTGTCATCTCGTGTGATGGTGGTATCTGTGTCGATCATCTGGCATGTCTTGCAGAGGTTACCGTGGCAGGGTTGTGTGGCGTCGTGGACGCTGTTCTCTTGAAAGCTAGGTAGTTTGCTGCGAACGATGGTCTGTTTGAGGTTGGGTGGCTGTTTAAAGGCGAGTAGTGGAGGTGTGGGGATGGCCATAGCGAGGTGTTTGTCCTCATTGATGACATGTTGAAGGCTGCGGAGAACATGGCGTAGTTTCTCCGCTCCGGGGAAGTACTGGACGACAAAGGGTACTCTGTTGGTTGCGTCCCGTGTTAGTCTCCTGAGGAGGTCTATGCGATTTTTTGCTGTGGCCCGTCGGAACTGTCGATCGATGAGTCGAGCGTCATATCCCGTTCTTACTAGGGCGTCTTTCAGCGTCTGTAGGTGTCCATCGCGTTCCTCCTCGTCTGAGCAGACCCTGTGTATTCGCAGGGCCTGTCCATAGGGGATGGCCTCTTTGACGTGGTTAGGGTGGAAGCTGGAAAAGTGGAGCATCGTGAGGTTGTCCGTGGGCTTGCGGTAGAGTGAGGTGCTGAGGTGCCCGTCTTTGATGGAGATTCGTGTGTCCAAGAAAGAAACTGATTCTGAGGAGTAGTCCATGGTGAGCTTGATGGTGGGATGGAACTTGTTGATGTTATCGTGTAGTCTCTTTAGTGATTCCTTGCCGTGGGTCCATAGAAAGAAAATGTCGTCGATGTATCTGGTGTATAGTGTTGGTTGGAGGTCTTGTGCAGTGAAGAAGTCCTGCTCGAACTTGTGCATGAAAATGTTGGCGTATTGGGGTGCGAATTTGGTCCCCATGGCTGTTCCGTGTGTTTGGGTAAAGAACTGGTTATCGAAGGTGAAGACATTGTGATCCAGGATGAAGCGGATGAGTTGTAGGATGGCTTCCGGAGATTGGCTGTTGTTGGTGTTGAGTATTGATGCTGTCGCAGCGATGCCGTCATCGTGGGGGATACTGGTGTATAGTGCCGAGACGTCCATCGTGGTGAGAAGTGTTCCTGGTTCAACTGGTCCGTGGGTACTGAGTTTTTGTAGGAAGTCTGTAGTGTCACGACAGAAGCTGGGGGTTCCCTGTACGATGGGTTTCAGGATGCCCTCGATGTATCCAGAGAGGTTCTCACACAGGGTTCCGTTGCCTGATACGATGGGACGTCCGGGTGTGTTGGCTTTGTGTATCTTTGGGAGGCAGTAGAAGTCTCCCACGCGGGGATTACGTGGGATGAGAATGCGTAGGATGCTTTGAAGGTCTGGATCGAAGGTCTTGATCAGTTTGTTGAGCTGGTGGGTGTGTTCTTTGGTCGGATCTGCGGGTAACCGTCTGTAGTGTTCCTGGTTGTCCAGTTGTCGGTATGCTTCTTTGCAATAGTCTGTTCTGTTCTGTATGACTATGGCTCCTCCTTTGTCCGCTGGTTTGATGACGATGTTGCGGTTGGTCTTGAGAGCGTTGATGGCGTTGCGTTGTGCTCGGGTGACATTCTGGACTGTCTTCTGAGTGCGGCTGATGAATCTGGCATTGACGCATTTCCTGACAGCTTGAGCATACATGTCCAGCTGAGGGCAGCGACCCTCCGGAGGAGTCCAGTTTGACTCTTTCCTCTTCGGTTGCTGTACCGCGGATCCCTCTGTCTGCTGTTCCGGATCGTCGATTGTCTCATTGGGTTCGCTGCTGAAATCTTGGGGTTTGTGGTAGAATTCCCGGAGCCTCATTCTCCTGATGAATTCCTCTGTGTCCGCCGCGAGACTAGTGGGGTCCATTTTGGTAGTGGGGCAGAAATTGAGCCCTCGGCTGAGAACTTCGATTTCGTCTGGTTGAAGGGTGTGGTCGGATAAATTGACAATAGACTTCCCTGTGGTTGCAACCGTGGTACCAGGGGAAGCTTGGTCGTTGCTGGTGGTGATGCCGAGTTTCTCAAGCTTCCTGCTCTTGGTTTTCATGTAGGCAGCGTAGTTCCGTTGCCTCGTCTGTTTGGCGGTATAACGTAGCTGGTCTGCTGTGTCCTGAGTACAGGTTGAGAGTATGGACTCTATCTTGGTTTCGAGGTTGTGGCGTCTGCTGTAGAGTTGGTGTATGAGATGGTTGCGGAGTGTGCGAGAGGTACGGCGGCAGAGTCTCTCAGCGTAATCCGAGTTGTATGTGGACTTGAGTGGGTTCGTGATCTGGAGTCCTTTCGGGATCTTGTCTGCTTTCTTGCAGCTCTGTAAAAACTTGATGTCTGTGTCTAAATGCGCGATCTTCTTGGATATCCTTTCCACTGTGAGCCGGCAGTTTGTGGTGTCGATGGTAGTCATGATGTGGAGATGCCGGTGATGGACTGGGGTTGACAATTGTAGACAATTTTGCAACACCAAGTTATAGTCCAGCAATTTTATTTTAAATTCACAAGCTTTCGGAGATTTTCTCCTTCCTCAGGCAAATGTTTCAAGATCTCCTTGAAGCCTACGCATTTATACATATTGAACAATAATACATGGTGTTTACAGACTGCCCCTGCAACTGCCCGTTGCCAAGGCAATCACCGTGTTCAGACAGAGAGGTGTTACCTGCAGAACCTCCGAATACACATTCAACAAAAAAACAAACAGGGAAAAAAAACAGAGAAAAAAAAAACACAGAGAGAGGCAGAAACATCCGGAAGGCAGAGAGAGCCAGCAAATGACCCATTATATTAAAAACAGATAACATTTGTTCGCTGGTGGGGTAACGTGTAGCGTGACATGAACCCAAGATCCCGGTTGAGGCCGTCCTCATGGGTGCGGAACTTGGCTATCAATTTCTGCTCGACGATTTTGCGTTGTCGTGTGTCTCGAAGGCCGCCTTGGAGTACGCTTACCCGAAGGTCGGTGGATGAATGTCCATGACTGCTGAAGTGTTCCCCGACTGGGAGGGAACCCTCCTGTTTGGCGATTGTTGCGCGGTGTCCGTTCATCCGTTGTCGCAGCGTCTGCATGGTCTCGCCAATGTACCATGCTCTGGGGCATCCTTTCCTGCATCGTATGAGGTAGACAACGTTGGCTGAGTCACAGGAGTATGAACCATGCACCTGGTGGGTGGTGTCATCTCGTGTGATGGTGGTATCTGTGTCGATGATCTGGCATGTCTTGCAGAGGTTACCGTGGCAGGGTTGTGTGGCGTCGTGGACGCTGTTCTCTTGAAAGCTAGGTAGTTTGCTGCGAACGATGGTCTGTTTGAGGTTGGGTGGCTGTTTAAAGGCGAGTAGTGGAGGTGTGGGGATGGCCATAGCGAGGTGTTTGTCCTCATTGATGACATGTTGAAGGCTGCGGAGAACATGGCGTAGTTTCTCCGCTCCGGGGAAGTACTGGACGACAAAGGGTACTCTGTTGGTTGCGTCCCGTGTTAGTCTCCTGAGGAGGTCTATGCGATTTTTTGCTGTGGCCCGTCGGAACTGTCGATCGATGAGTCGAGCGTCATATCCCGTTCTTACTAGGGCGTCTTTCAGCGTCTGTAGGTGTCCATCGCGT
>NW_027139127.1:15000-20574 GCF_035084215.1 Heptranchias perlo | reverse complement strand
TACTTAGTCTCTGAGCATTCTTTTGGGATTCTGGTTAATCATTTGCCAATTTTTAAAAAATGTTGCCGCTTTTGTTTAATGCTTTCTGGTCAACCTTTCCCTCTTTCAGACTTCACCGCGGCACATTGCTTTAGCCTCCTGGTTAATCATTTCACCCCTTTTAATCATTTTTGCAACTTTTGGTTAACCATTTCCCCCAGCTTCTGGTTAACCATTTCCCCTTTGGGACTTAGTCTCTGAGCATTCTTTTGGGATTCTGGTTAATCATTTGCCAATTTTTAAAAAATGTTGCCGCTTTTGTTTAATGCTTTCCCTGCTTTGTGGTCAAACTTTTCCCCTTTAGGACTTCATCGCCGCACATTATTTTCGAATTCTGGTTAATCATTTCACCCCTTTTAATCATTTTTGCAACTTTTGGTTAACCATTTCCCCCAGCTTCTGGTTAACCATTTCCCCTATGGGACTTAGTCTCTGAGCATTCTTTTGGGATTCTGGTTAATCATTTGCCAATTTTTAAAAAATGTTGCCGCTTTTGTTTAATGCTTTCTGGTCAACCTTTCCCTCTTTCAGACTTCACCGCGGCACATTGCTTTAGCCTCCTGGTTAATCATTTCACCCCTTTTAATCATTTTTGCAACTTTTGGTTAACCATTTCCCCCAGCTTCTGGTTAACCATTTCCCCTTTGGGACTTAGTCTCTGAGCATTCTTTTGGGATTCTGGTTAATCATTTGCCACTTTTTTAAAAATGTTGCCGCTTTTGTTTAATCGTTTCCCTGCTATGTGGTCAACCTTTTCCCCTTTCAGACTTCATCGCCGCGCATTGTTGTCGACTTCTGGTTAATCATTTTTCCCCTTTAAATCTTTTTTTGCCACTTTCGGTTAACCATTTCACCCAGCTTCTGGTTAACCATTTGCCCCATTATACTGAATTTTTCCGCTTTGGTTTAATCATTTCCCTGCTTTCTTGTCAACCTTTTCCCCTTTTGGACTTCGCCGCCGCACTTTGCTTTTGCCTTCTGGTTAAACATTTCTCCCCTTTTAATCCTTTTTCCCACTTTTGGTTCACCAGTTCACCCAGCTTCTGGTTAACCATTTCCCCTTTGGGACTTAAGTCTCTGAGCATTCTTTTGGGATTCTGGTTAACCATTTGCCACTTTTTAAAAATGTTGCCGCTTTTGTTTAATGCTTTCCCTGCTTTCTGGTCAACCTTTTCCCCTTACGACTTCGCCGCCGCACTTTGCTTTCGCCTTCTGGTTAATCATTTCACCCCTTTTAATCCTTTTTCCCACTTTGGGTTGGACAGTTCACCCAGCTACTGGTTAACCATTTCCCCTTTGGGACTTAAGTCTCTGAGCATTCTTTTGTGATTCTGGTTCACCATTTGTCCCTTTTTAAAAGATATTGCTGCTTTTGATTAAACCTTTCCCTGCTTTGCGGTCGACCTATTCCTCTTTCAGACTTCATCGCCGCACCTTGTTTTCGACATCTGGTTCAACATTTCTCCCCTTTTAATCCTTTTTCCCACTTTTGGTTAAGCAGTTCACCCAGCTTCTGGTTCACCATTTGCCCCTTTTTACTGAATTTTTCTGCTTTTGTTTAATCATTTCCCTGCTTTGCGGTCGACCTATTCCTCTTTCAGACTTCATCGCCGCGCATTGTTTTCGACATCTGGTTCAACATTTCTCCCCTTTTAATCCTCTTTCC
This sequence comes from Heptranchias perlo, assembly GCF_035084215.1. Taxonomy (NCBI): domain Eukaryota; kingdom Metazoa; phylum Chordata; class Chondrichthyes; order Hexanchiformes; family Hexanchidae; genus Heptranchias; species Heptranchias perlo. Next base: position 18,869 of record NW_027139127.1, on the reverse strand, counting down.
CACTTTTGGTTAAGCAGTTCACCCAACTTCTGGTTAACCATTTGCCCCTTCTTACTGAATTTTTCTGCTTTTGTTTAATCATTTCCCTGCTTTATGGTCAACCTTTTCCCCTTTAGGACTTCGCCGCCGCACTTTGCTTTCGCCTTCTGGTTAATCATTTCACAACATTTTAATCCTTTTTCCCACTTTTGGTTAAACAGTTCACCCAGCTTCTGGTTAACCATTTGCCCCTTTGGGACTTAAGTCTCTGAGCATTCTTTTGGGATTCTGGTTCACCATTTGTCCCTTTTTAAAAGATATTGCTGCTTCTGTTTAATCCTTTCCCTGCTTTGCGGTCAACCTTTTCCTCTTTCAGACTTCATCGCCGCGCATTGTTTTCGACATCTGGTTCAACATTTCTCCCCTTTTAATCCTCTTTCCCACTTTTGGTTAAGCAGTTCACCCAACTTCTGGTTCACCACTTGCCCCTTTTTACTGAATTTTTCTGCTTTTGTTTAATCATTTCCCTGCTTTCCGGTCAACCTTTCCCTCTTTCAGACTTAATCGCCGCACATTGTTGTCGACTTCTGGTTGATCAGTTCACCCCTTTTTTATCCTTTTTCCCACTTTGGGTTAAGCAGTTCACCCAGCTTCTGGTTAACCATTTGCCCCTTTGGCACTTAAGTCTCTGAGCATTCTTTTGGGATTCTGGTAAACCATTTGTCCCTTTTTAAAAAATGCTGCTGCTTTTGTTTAATGCTTGCCCTGCTTTGCGGTCGATCATTTCACCCCTTTTAATCCATTTTTGCCACTTTGGGTTAAACAGTTCACACAACTTCTGGTTCACCATTTCACATTTCGGAACTTTTATTCCCACCATTACTTTGGGCTTCTGGTTCATCATTTCACGCTGTTTTACAAATCTTTGCCGCTTCACTTTTAATCCACAAACCGTGGCTCGCTTTCGGGTGGGGGGGGGGGGTAGCGGGTTTGGGCCGGGCACTCGACATCCCGGTGTGCGACCGGGTTCGTTCTGGTACCGCTCGGTGCCCCTCGTCCTGCTCTTGCCGCGGAAGCAAACCAGACGACCGTCGGTCTCACGCCCGAGGGGAGAGGAGGCGGAAAGCGGTTTGCAGCCTTTCGCTGTACCTCCGGCGGGCAGCGCCGCACCTCCGAGTGCTCGGTACCGTTCGCTGCACCTCGTCCGGCCGCACGCAGCGAGCCAAACCCGGAGGAAATCGGCCTGTGCCTTCTCGAGATATGGGCCTCCGGGTGGGACGGACAAACCGGGGCCCCGAGCTCGCTTTCGGCGGCCCGGCACTCGACTTCCCGGTGTCCGAACGTGATCCTTCCGGTACCCTTCGGTGCCCCTTGCCCGACTCTAGCTCCCGTGCTGAAGCGGAGTCGGTCGGCCTGACGGCCTGCCGAGTTAACCAGCGGAAAGCGGTGCGCAGCCTTTCGCTTGCAGCTCCGGCGGGCAGCGCCGCACCTCCGGCTGCTCAGTGCCGTCCGCTGCTCCCCTTCCGGCTGCACGCAGCGAACCATACCCGGAGGAAATCGGCCTCGGCCTTCCGGAGATATGGGCCTGCGAGTGGGACCAATAAATCGGTGCACATTTCCGGCTCGGTTTCCGGCCTCGGCACTATCAGTTCACGCCGTCCGACCGACGTCGTTCTGGCACGGTTCCGTTGCTCCTTGATCCGGTCCAGCCACGGTAATCAGCCGAAGATGGTGGGGGGGACACATTGCCCGCCGAGTTAGCCGGAGGAAATCGGCCTCGGACTTCCTCAGATATCAGCCTCCGGGTGGGACAGACAAACCGGGGACCCGAGCACGCTTTCGGCGGCCCGCTGGTCGACTTCCCGGTGTGCGACCGGGTTCGTTCCGGTACCGTTCGCTGCCCCTCGTCCTGCTCTAGCCGCGGAAACAAACCCGACGACCGTCGGTCTCACGCCCGCGGAGGGAGGTGGCGGAAAGTGGTTTGCAGCCTTTCGCTGTACCTCCGGCGGGCAGCGCCCGACCTCCGAGTGCTCGGTACCGTCCGCTGCGCCTGGTCCGGCCGCACACAACGAGCCATACCCGGTGGAAATCGGCCTGTGCCTTCCAGAGATATGGGCCTCCGGGTGGGACGGACAAACCGGGGCCCCGTGCTCGCTTTCGGCGGCCCGCTAGTCGACTTCCCGGTGTGCGACCGGGTTCCTTCCGGTACCGTTCGCTGCCCCTCGTCCTGCTCTAGCCGCGGAAACAAACCCGACGACCGTCGGTCTCACGCCCGCGGAGGGAGGCGGCGGAAAGTGGTTTGCAGCCTTTCGCTGTACCTCCGGCGGGCAGCGCCCGACCTCCGAGTGCTCGGTACCGTCCGCTGCGCCTGGTCCGGCCGCACACAACGAGCCATACCCGGTGGAAATCGGCCTGTGTCTTCCGGAGATATGGGCCTCCGGGTGGGACGGACAAACCGGGGCCCCGAGCGGTGGCACCCTGCTCGCTTTCGGCGGCCCGGCACTCGACTTCCCGGTGTGCGAACGTCATCGTTCCGGTACCCTTCGGTGCCCCTTGCCCCACTCTAGCTCCGGTGCTAAAGCGGAGTCGGTCGGTCTCACGGACGCCGAGTTAGCAGGCGGAAAGCGGTGCGCAGCCTTTCGCTGTCACTCCGGCGGGCAGCACCGCACCTCCGAGTGCTCGGTACCGAACGCTGCGCCGCCTCCTGCCGCACGCAACGAGCCATACCCGCAGGAAATCGGCCTCGGCGTTCCGGAGTTATCCGCCTCCGAGTGGGCCTGACCAAGCGGGGTGAACTGGAAATCATTAACCAACGTACTTCCATGTTTTCACCCGCAGAGGGCAGCACTCTCTTCTCCGTTTTAAACTGGGCCGACCCGGCTCCGTTTCGAGACCCGGCACTCGACTTCCCGGTGTGCGACCGGGTTCGTTCCGGTACCGTTCGCTGCCCCTCGTCCTGCTCTAGCCGCGGAACTAAACCCGACGACCGTCGGTCTCACGCCCGCGGAGGGAGGCGGCGGAAAGTGGTTTGCAGCCTTTCGCTGTACCTCCGGCGGGCAGCGCCCGACCTCCGAGTGCTCGGTACCGTCCGCTGCGCCTGGTCCGGCCGCACACAACGAGCCATACCCGGTGGAAATCGGCCTGTGCCTTCCGGAGATATGGGCCTCCGGGTGGGACGGACAAACCGGGGCCCCGAGCTCGCTTTCGGCGGCCCGCTAGTCGACTTCCCGGTGTGCGACCGGGTTCCTTCCAGTACCGTTCGCTGCCCCTCGTCCTGCTCTAGCCGCGGAACCAAACCCGACGACCGTCGGTCTCACGCCCGCGGAGGGAGGCGGCGGAAAGTGGTTTGCAGCCTTTCGCTGTACCTCCGGCGGGCAGCGCCGGACCTCCGAGTGCTCGGTACCGTCCGCTGCGCCTGGTCCGGCCGCACGCAACGAGCCATACCCGGAGGAAATCGGCCTGTGCCTTCCGGAGATATGGGCCTCCGGGTGGGACGGACAAACCGGGGCCCCGAGCGGTGGCACCCTGCTCGCTTTCAGCGGCCCGGCACTCGACTTCCCGGTATGCGAACGTGATCGTTCCGGTACCCTTCGGTGCCCCTTGCCCCACTCTAGCTCCGGTGCTAAAGCGGAGTCGGTCGGTCTCACGGACGCCGAGTTACCAGGCGGAAAGCGGTGCGCAGCCTTTCGCTGTCACTCCGGCGGGCAGCACCGCATCTCCGAGTGCTCGGTACCGTACGCTGCGCCGCCTCCTGCCGCACGCAACGAGCCATACCCGGAGGAAATCGGCCTCGGCGTTCCGGAGTTATCCGCCTCCGAGTGGGCCTGACCAAGCGGGGTGAACTGGAAATCATTAACCAACGTACTTCCAGGTTTTCACCCGCAGAGGGC
>NW_027139127.1:0-2500 GCF_035084215.1 Heptranchias perlo | reverse complement strand
GGTCCCTGTGACTTAATTTCCGCCTTTTGCTCAATCGTTTCCCCATTTATAATTAATTTTAAAAATCGGGTTACTCAGTTCTGGTTTACCAGTTCCCTCTTCGGACTTAGTTTTTGGTTAATCATTTCCGGTTCACCAGTTCCCGTTTTGGACTTAGTCTCTGCGGGCCGTTTCTCATCTTTTGGTTCATCAGTTCCCCTCTTTTAATAATTTTTTGGCTGCTTTCGTTTGATCATTTCCCTGCCTTCTGGGTGACTTTTGCCCCTTAGGACTTCATCGCCGCACATTATTTTCGACTTCTGGTTGATCATTTCACCCCTTTTAATCATTTTTGCAACTTTTGGTTAACCATTTCACCCAGCTTCTGGTTAACCATTTCCCCTTTGGGACTTAGTCTCTGAGCATTCTTTTGGGATTCTGGTTAATCATTTGCCAATTTTTAAAAAATGTTGCCGCTTTTGTTTAATGCTTTCTGGTCAACCTTTCCCTCTTTCAGACTTCACCGCGGCACATTGCTTTAGCCTCCTGGTTAATCATTTCACCCCTTTTAATCATTTTTGCAACTTTTGGTTAACCATTTCCCCCAGCTTCTGGTTAACCATTTCCCCTTTGGGACTTGGTCTCTGAGCATTCTTTTGGGATTCTGGTTAATCATTTGCCAATTTTTTAAAAATGTTGCCACTTTTGTTTAATGCTTTCTGGTCAACCTTTCCCTCTTTCAGACTTCACCGCGGCACATTGCTCCAGCCTCCTGGTTAATCATTTCACCCCTTTTAATCATTTTTGCAACTTTTGGTTAACCATTTCCCCCAGCTTCTGGTTAACCATTTCCCCTTTGGGACTTAGTCTCTGAGCATTCTTTTGGGATTCTGGTTAATCATTTGCCAATTTTTTAAAAATGTTGCCACTTTTGTTTAATGCTTTCTGGTCAACCTTTCCCTCTTTCAGACTTCACCGCGGCACATTGCTTTAGCCTCCTGGTTAATCATTTCACCCCTTTTAATCATTTTTGCAACTTTTGGTTAACCATTTCCCCCAGCTTCTGGTTAACCATTTCCCCTTTGGGACTTAGTCTCTGAGCATTCTTTTGGGATTCTGGTTAATCATTTGCCAATTTTTAAAAAATGTTGCCACTTTTGTTTAATGCTTTCTGGTCAACCTTTCCCTCTTTCAGACTTCACCGCGGCACATTGCTTCAGCCTCCTGGTTAATCATTTCACCCCTTTTAATCATTTTTGCAACTTTTGGTTAACCATTTCCCCCAGCTTCTGGTTAACCATTTCCCCTTTGGGACTTAGTCTCTGAGCATTCTTTTGGGATTCTGGTTAATCATTTGCCAATTTTTAAAAAATGTTGCCGCTTTTGTTTAATGCTTTCTGGTCAACCTTTCCCTCTTTCAGACTTCACCGCGGCACATTGCTTTAGCCTCCTGGTTAATCATTTCACCCCTTTTAATCATTTTTGCAACTTTTGGTTAACCATTTCCCCCAGCTTCTGGTTAACCATTTCCCCTTTGGGACTTGGTCTCTGAGCATTCTTTTGGGATTCTGGTTAATCATTTGCCAATTTTTTAAAAATGTTGCCACTTTTGTTTAATGCTTTCTGGTCAACCTTTCCCTCTTTCAGACTTCACCGCGGCACATTGCTTCAGCCTCCTGGTTAATCATTTCACCCCTTTTAATCATTTTTGCAACTTTTGGTTAACCATTTCCCCCAGCTTCTGGTTAACCATTTCCCCTTTGGGACTTAGTCTCTGAGCATTCTTTTGGAATTCTGGTTAATCATTTGCCAATTTTTAAAAAATGTTGCCGCTTTTGTTTAATGCTTTCTGGTCAACCTTTCCCTCTTTCAGACTTCACCGCGGCACATTGCTTTAGCCTCCTGGTTAATCATTTCACCCCTTTTAATCATTTTTGCAACTTTTGGTTAACCATTTCCCCCAGCTTCTGGTTAACCATTTCCCCTTTGGGACTTAGTCTCTGAGCATTCTTTTGGGATTCTGGTTAATCATTTGCCACTTTTTAAAAAATGTTGCCGCTTTTGTTTAATGCTTTCTGGTCAACCTTTCCCTCTTTCAGACTTCACCGCGGCACATTGCTTTAGCCTCCTGGTTAATCATTTCACCCCTTTTAATCATTTTTGCAACTTTTGGTTAACCATTTCCCCCAGCTTCTGGTTAACCATTTCCCCTTTGGGACTCAGTCTCTGAGCATTCTTTTGGGATTCTGGTTAATCATTTGCCACTTTTTTAAAAATGTTGCCGCTTTTGTTTAATGCTTTCTGGTCAACCTTTCCCTCTTTCAGACTTCACCGCGGCACATTGCTTTAGCCTCCTGGTTAATCATTTCACCCCTTTTAATCATTTTTGCAACTTTTGGTTAACCATTTCCCCCAGCTTCTGGTTAACCATTTCCCCTTTGGGACTTAGTCTCTGAGCATTCTTTTGGGATTCTGGTTAATCATTTGCCAATTTTTAAAAAATGTTGCCGCTTTTGTTTAA